>NC_092706.1:25434950-25712180 GCF_964275005.1 Diadema setosum
TTTCAGAGATCGAACAGTATCAATAATTTCCGATTCATTAATTGGAGTAAAGAACAAAGAATGTTGATTATTTTCAAATAAGTAATCTTTAAAAAATTTTATATCATTTATGGGAATAGATGCTGCTAAAGAAGGACCAACATTAACAAAAAAAATGTTAAAAATATTTGCAATTTGGTCAGGATTGGTAATGACATTATCGTTATGAGTAATGCTGTCAGGACTTTCCGTAGGTTTCCTTTTGAGAATTTCATTAACGGTCCGCCAAAGAGCACTTTTATCGTCCTTATTAGATTCGAGTTTATTTGAAATATATGATTTACGTGAAGCTCGAATCAAGGTAGTTAGTTTACTTTTATATGTTTTATACCTTTTCACGTTTTCAGGAGTAGGTTTTCTCAGAGATAATTTATAAAGAGGGTTTCGAGTAAGAATGGAATGTATAAGACCTTGAGTAATCAAGGGTTGCCGAGCTTTTTTCCTTCCATTTATTTGGGAGTTAATGAATATGTTTATCATAATACTCTAATAATTTTTTGTAAACAAAATTTCATAAGAAGAATTAACATCTTGGAGTTCAAAGACGTCATTCCACTGTTCTTCAAATAAATCTTTATTCAATGAATCAATATTTTGTGGCGTTTCATTTCTATGCATTCCAAATATTGTTTGGGTTGGCGGCGTATTGGGGTTGTTACAGATTTATCGTTAATCATAAAAATCGGTAGGTGATCGGGTATATCTGAATAAAGAATGCCGTTCGTGCAGGTTTCAGTTATAACGTTAGACAATATGTTATCTATTAATGTTTTGCTATTGGTGATGTTGTTTATTCTGGTGGGTTTATTGATGTGGGGAAGCAGTGAGTTGGAAAGTAATATGTCATGGAAATGGGTGGGTTGAAATAAATCTATATTGTAATCTTCCATCAAAACAATTGACTTTCTCTCTTCAAGAATTTCGTTAGCACAATGGTCGAAGTTATCAAAAAAAGATTGAATGTCATTTTGTGGAGGACGGTAAATGGTACCAACTATGATATTTTTTTCATTATCATTTAAGATTTCAATAAATAACTTTCTGCTGCCTGAATACTCAAAACAGTTCGAATTTTGAATTTAATTTGATTATTAACGTACATGGCAACCCCACCTCCTATGCCATACTTTCTGTCATTAATGCCAAATAAGTCCGTGGAATTGATGTGCAACCATGTTCGGTAACTCCTATATGACGTGACGTAACTCTTAGAGCAGTGGTGTTAGGTATTCTGCCTACTGCAGAATTTTTCTGGCTTATATACTATCCATTCACCCCTTTTATGAACATTCTGTAATTTTCTCCAACCTGGGGCCACACACTTGAACATACTAGCAAGTCCAAGACTGTTCCTGAAATCCTAGCTGACTCACTGCCTAACTATGTGCATAACAGCCTACTAAAAATATCTACCAATCACATTGGGCTACAAGGACAGTGCCTCGCTCAGCCAATTATGTTAGCACTTCCTTAACATTCTAAACTGGGTGAGAAATCATTCTACTTTGAGTGAGCTATAATGTATTTCCTGTCACATGCATGTACTGTAGTTACATTGTATACTACCTAAAAAATTCTCCATTAATCTGGTCCACCTGTGTATATGCACATTAAAACAACCATGCATGCAATACATCATACATGTACATAACTACTAGTGTGTACAATTTTGTAACAGCATCATTTCAAAAGTGTCTCTTTGAGAAGCTTTATAACCCTTGAATGTGCAATTCACATGATGTAGGGGCAAATATCATCAAAACACATTTATGATGTTAAAAAATCAAATAAGAAATATGACCTCCACTATAGGGCTCACACCTGTAAATAAAATGGAATGTCCCAGAACCCTTCACAAATTCGTACCAAAGATACCAAACTATATGAAGAGAAAAATCAATTAAAAATCAGTGATGCAGTTTGGCAAAAAGCTGAATAGCTGTAGATATTGAGTATGAATTCCTCTACAAACTACATTTTGTTTGGAAGATGAAAGCTTTTCTGATGGAATTTGAGGGGACTATATTTCATTGGCTGCATGTACCAAAAATAGGTGATTTTTTGAGTGACAAGAACTTGTAGTCTGGCTTTGCGGTCCCTTGGACAGAACTTGAGCCGAAGAACCTGCCTAGAAAATCTTTTGAATGAAAGGGTATATCTCACTTATTCAGGTAAGTGAATATGAAACACCTCATTTTTCTCAGCTATTTTACAGAATTTTTTGAAATTTGAATTTTAACACACGTCTCTATATAATGGGAATTATTTACCCGTGTGAGCCCTTAAACGTTCTCTAAAACTCGAGTGGTCGATCAGTGCCTAATTTGCATGAATTCAAAATGGCCGCCATACAACCTATTTATGCCTATATATCGGGACATAAAACTCGCAGAAAATAGATTCTGATGTCTAAATCTATGTTTTCTAGGTCAAGGAATACAATTATGATATGAGCAGTAGCTTTCAAGCTTCCTTTTATACATTTTCAGCATATATTTGCATATAATTAAATCACTGGCGTAGCCAGGGGGGGGGGGGCGATGGGGGCGGTCGCCCCCCCCCCCCCCCCTAAGATTTGGACCGAGGATTTGGGAGGCGGGAAAAAAATGCGTGTATACTGTATGCATGCACATGAAGCGGGTCTGCTTTGCAACCTTTCATCAAATAAGATATTTTTTTTGGAATATTTCACTCAAAGTGTGCACCAGATCGTTGAATTTCAATTCAAAATATGCAAAATCTCTCGTGCTTGGGAGGGGGTATCCCCTCCCAAACCCTCCCCCTTTAACGTTATGCCTCTTTCCCTAGCTAAGTACACTTTTTAGATTTACAAAAAAATCTGAATAATTCTGAGTGCACAAGACTTTTCACTAATATTCCGAAAACTGAAGGTTCCCTCATGTATAAGGGGAATTTCCCCTTTTAATCGACGCTTTCCTCCCTCAGCCCCCCCCCCCCCATCATTTTTTTTTTTTTTGATTACCCAAATGTTGATTCCATCAAATATGCGTATTATGCGTATACGAGATATCTCAATTTCAACCTTAAAAAGATATAAGCTCCATCGGAAGGGAAAAGTGGAGATAACACTCGCCAACGCCTTCTCCCTGCTCGCCGCCCCCCCCCCCCCCCCGCCATGCAAAGAAGTAGACTGTGGCTAGACATACCAAGATCGCTTTATTTCAATTCTAAAAACGCAAAAGCTCCGCGAGAGGGAGGGGGAATCCCCCTTCCCCTAAGTTCTACCTCACTAGACTTAATACATACGCACAGATGGTGCACATTCGGAATAAGAGCTAAATTCCGTGATTTTAACACTTCGATGAAAAAGTGTTGCACCAAAAATTTGCACCAGATCGCTGAATTTCAGGTCTGAAAACGCAAAATCACCTTCGTGTGGGAGGGGATATGCCCCTATCTACACCCTCGTGTGCATGCTTTTTCTGTTTGATTGCTGAACAGACAGCGTTCATGATATTCAGTGTAAGAATTAATACAAGAAGACTAGTGTGTTTGAATTATACTGCTTTATAGGCAAATTGTTCAATAATAATCTACACTAAAATGTACTGCAACCTTAAACAAGTGGGACTGTTTCACGTCGATAAAACGCGCAAAAACATGCATCAAATTGCACCATTTGCAAAATCAAAAATGCAAAAAGTTCTTACCGTGGGAGAACTCCCACACCCTCCCCTCCCCCCTCGTTCGCTCCGCTCGCTCGGGTTCAGTCGCGTTCGTGATATACAGTGAAAAGAATTAATACAAGAAGTGTATCTAAATTATATCATTTTATAGGTAAATTGTTCAATAATAATCTACACTAAAATATACTGCTACCTTAAACAAGTGGGACTGTCTCACGTCGATAAAACGCGCTAAAAACATGCATCAAATTGCACCATTTGCAAAATCCAAATGCAAAAAGTTCTTACCGTGGGAGAACTCCCACACCCTCCCCTCCCCCTCGTTCGCTCCGCTCGCTCGGGTTCAGTCGCGTTCATGATATTCAGTGAAAAGAATTAATACAGGAAGTGTATTGGAATTATACCATTTTATAGGCAAATTGTTCAATAATAATCAACACTAAAATATACTGCAATCTTAAACAAGTGGGACTGTTTCACGTCGTTAAAACACGCAAAAACATGCAACAAATTGCACCATTTGCAAAATCAAAATGCAAAAAGTTCTCACCGTGGGAGGGGGGAAACCCCCCTCCCACACCCTCCCCTACCCCCTCGCTCGCTCCGCTCGCTCGGGTTCAGTCGCGTTCATGATATTCAGTGAAAAGAATTAATACAAGAAGTGTATTTGAATTATACCATTTTATAGGCAAATTGTTCAATAATAATCTACACTAAAATATACTGCAATCTTAAACAAGTGGGACTGTTTCACGTCGTTAAAACACGCAAATACATGCATCAAATTGCACTATTTGCAAAATCAAAATGTAAAAAGTTCTCACCGTGGGAGGGGGAAAACCCCCTCCCACACCCTCCCCTACCCCCTCGCTCGCTCCGCCCGCTCCGCTCGCTCGGGTTCAGTCGCGTTCATGATATTCAGTGAAAAGAATTAATACAAGAAGTGTATTTGAATTATACCATCATGTAGGCAAATTGTTCAATAATAATCTACACTAAAATATACTGCTACCTTAAACAAGTGGGACTGTTTCACGTCGATAAACCGCGCAAAAACATGCATCAAATTGCACCATTTGCAACATCAAAATGCAAAAAGTTCTTATCGTGGGAGGGGGGAAACCCCCCTCCCACACCCTCCCCTCCCCCCTCGCTCGCTCCGCTCGCTCGGGTTCAGTCGCGTTCATGATATTCAGTGAAAAGAATTAATACAAGAAGTGTATTTAAATTATACCATGTTATAGGCAAATTGTTCAATAATAATCTACACTAAAATATACTGCTACCTTAAACAAGTGGGACTGTTTCACGTCGATAAAACGCGCAAAAACATGCATCAAATTGCACCATTTACAACATCCAAATGCAAAAAAGTTCTTACCGTGGGAGGGGGGACACCCCCTCCCACACCCTACCCCCCTCGCTCGCTCCGCTCGCTCGGGCTCGGTCGCTTCGCTCCCTCGCAGACTAACCGCCCCCCCCCCCCTAAGATGAAATCCTGGCTACGCCGTTGAATTAAATCCAAAATGGCCGCCACGTTGCCTCTGCAGGCCTTTATCTCCATATACAAATCTGTAAAATGTACTCAGTGATGGTGTCTATGGTCTTAATTTTACTGCTGAGAATCACTAATGTAGAATATGTTCCTATAAGGAATAGTTGCCTGTAAGTCACTAAAAATTTGCATACAATACATTAATCTATTTAAATTACTACCGTGAATATACTTTCAGATAGAGTATATACAATACAAGCTGCAAAACATTATTATACTGCAATGTCTACATCCAAGGTTTCAAGGGCAAAAATTGTTATAATACCATTCACAACCTGAATACACATAGTTTCATAATCTTGCATTGATTAAAAATATTGTATTACCCACATTTTCTTGAGATAAAGCCTCAGAACAATAAACAACTGCAAGTAGCATCAAATAGAACAGATTTTTATTTAACTTTAGTCTCAACTTTAGTAGCTTCCGCAGTGTGCACAATATAGGGACACAATATTAAAGAACCTTAATATTAGAGAACCTTGTCACTGATTTTCTGAATGAAAGACCCAGAGGTTCGAAGACATTAGGAACCTGTAGAGTCATATTTGGAAGCTTTTGGGGACCTCTAGGGCCCAGCGAGGCATGATGTCCATATATTCATGACACTAGCGATTACACCTATACGGTACTAAATTTGTTGAAAATTTGACCATGTGTTTTCAAAACGAAGATCAGAAATCAAAAGTGGCCCCAATAATTTGGAGAAAAGATTGTAGATGCCCTTGGGCATCACGTGGTCAGTGGTGGGGGGGGGGGGTGGATGGTCATTACATGGAGTTTTTAGAGAGAATCTGAAAATTATTTTTGAAAAAGTATGCATGTCTGACGACGGACGCAAGACGATTAATGATGGCTGTTTGCAATATTAGCTCGCTGTCTTGAACCTTTGGATAAGATGAGTTTAAAATCTAATGATTCAAAATTACTTGACTTCAAGAAACTTTCTTCCATTTCCAGTACATCATTTTCATTTTCTGGCTTGCAAAAATACAGATGTTTAAGGCATGTGATCTCTGAACATATAGATCGATGATAAAAGTGTAAAGCAAGTAAACTCTCTTCCACACAAAGTATTCCGTGCTTTTTACCATAAATTCTGGACTAGGGTAATGTGATATTTCAGTTGATAAATCAAAAGCAAACAGGATCTCCGCTTCATTTTATACAGACGTAAAGAAGCGTGGTAAGTCTCACGTTTGTTGTAAACCATGTCGATGTCTTTCAAGAATTCTCCTTATTCCTAGTCACCAATTTGAACAGCTTCATCTGACTCCTCACATATTTTAGACATACAAGATTACAAGTGCCTGATCTATAATGACCGGCATCTGCCACTGTCATAAGTGCAGTCAAGTATGTTTGCCCTGGAACTACACTGCCAGTTGCTAACAGCCTGTCTTGCAGTTGCACCAGACTTCCGGCTTTAGGAATTTCTTAATAGCTGCAGTTTTGTCTGTAGTAATCAAAAGATGTTTTTAATTAAACATCCTCCTCAAATCATCCCAATTCCAATGATTGTACGATGTCATTTCCCTTCCACCAATTGCGTCCACTGTTTAACTTGAATAAAAGCTCCTGATGAAGTGGAGGGAAGAGACCTTTTGAAAGTGTTAGGGACAGAGAATGATGTTATGTATTTTGTTTCTTATCTGCTTTTTCGCCATCAAAATTGAATTCAGCCTTTATGCTGCGCGCATTTCCGAAAAAAAAAAAAAACAACTCAACAGTGCGAAGGCTCAAGGCAAAAAGAAACACTTCTTTTAATAAAGATGCAGATACAATAACATGAAAATGGTAAAAGTAAGACTTATCAGAATTTATGTATATGAAAGTCATATGAGCGTGAAGCCAATGAGAAGGATGCTGTTTGTATTGATCGACTGATGTATGCAGTGTACTATTAATGATTAATAGAAATGTTAAGGCATTTGTTTTCTTTCTTTTTTTTTAATCTGGCTGTGAATCACCATGTTTTACATTTTTCAGAAAGTCACAGGGTAAAACCGCGCAAAAATATGACAAAATCCACTTCTATACAAATTATCACGGTCATATGATTTAGGTTCCGTTGGTCATTGATAAACATGCCTGTACCAATAGTTTTGCAACAAAACACAAGCATCGACTAAACATGGAGGCAAATCGCCACATGCAGGTAAGAAAAAGATGTTTGAAAAAAAAAAAAAATCTGCTGAATTATTTAGAACCAATTTTTGTGTACCGTAACCACACTTTGGAAGATATGAGAGATAAATGAAAATAAATGATTGCTGACAAAAGTATTCAATATAGACACAAGAAAATGTGATGTGAGTTACAGTACCTTTGATCAAAACAGATTTATACAACTGTTGTATAGGCGAAAGAATAATCATTAAGGTTGTGAATGGTATCATGCCAACATTTTTGCAATTGAACTCATGGTTGCAGGCATGACATGTAACGTTCTGCAGGTTGTATACATGTACAGTGTATATCTGTATAAACATCAGTATACATGGTATAGGTTGTATACGTGTATATCTATATAAACTGGAGTATACACGGTAGTAATTTGCATAGATTTATAAAAGGTAAATTTATGCAGATCTTTAGCGACTTATTTCTGAGTGTACTACATTAATGATTCTTAGCAGTAGAATTAATTGGGGGTTTACCCACTTTTTGTCGTATTTTGACTGGGCTATTTGAAGATTGTTCCAATATGTAAGGCTTGGGTGGTTGGAAATCATTTTGTTAAGAGTGTTTTATTTAAATAACTTAAATCTTGTCAGGTCTGTGAGCTTCAGAGAGAGAAGGATAGAGAGAGAGAGAGGGGAGGGAGAGAAGGAGAGAGAGAGAGAGAGAGAGAGAGAGGAGTCTCTTGTGGGCTTGATAGATAGATTAGTCACACACACAAAAGAAAAGGAAAGCTATGAGGCTTTAATTTACAAATTTAAGAGCTCCTCGCTTGGCATGAGAGAGATGTTGATAAAAGTATCTGTTTCCATTCGCTTAACGAATTGTCTGGCTGTAGTGTCAGATTATACCGGGTATGTGGATCTTGTCGCTTCTTTAAGAAGGTAATAAAAGAGCTTTCCATATTACACACGAAGACACACACACACAATGCACTTACCATTGTACAGCCTGTCCCAGAAAAAAAACTAAACCGGGTTTCCATGCAACTTTTTACTATCGAAATCATAAATTTTCTTTATGAGATATACATCAATGGAAAGATAAACTTTTCCTCTTTCGTTTGATATAAAACTTAATGTTCATCGTTGATGTATGACGGAGTTAGAACAATGAACCGTGGTGCTGCCAAATTTTCATTTGCACATACAAATGGTGACCATAGGTGAAATTTTCAGACTTTTAACGTAACGTTTTTGAAAAACAAAGTTCATAACCCAAATATTCATATTTTCTTCTTTCATATGAGACCTTACGCGTCAAATAGGAATGACGCATGCTTGAGAAAAATGTGCATGAAAACATGCTTCATTTCTACCGATTCTACGGATAGTCGAAAAACGAGCATTCAGCTCTCTCGATTTTAATAGCATTAGACAATGCGCTCATCTGCACCATTGAATTCACACAAAACAACCGCAGTGCTACAGTGAATGTTATTCGGGGGGGGGGGGGAGGAGGTATTTTACATACAGAGAATGTTGTATGAGACCGAAAGCCCTTTGTTGTCATTTATTTAGAAAAAGGTATAAGACATAAACAATTATAATTGAAGACTAATGTCGTGAGTATTCTCAGGCTGCATGCAGTCCAATGGCTGTGGGAAATCAACAGTACAACAATGATACACATTTTGATGATTTTGTACCTCAAACTTATTTCACTGTTTTCATTCCTCTCTACATTTCCCTCACGCGTGGTTGGTCCTTCATCCATGACAGGGTTTTGAAGTTTTTAAAGGCGGAGGTGCAGCAGAAAGAGAGGGTACATCACTTTATTTATCACTAAGCTTGCGCGTCTAACATTTCAAAGGTGCAAGTGCAGGGCAGAAAGTCATTTTTTTTTTTTTTTGGATGGGGGGGGGGGGACTCAGAAGGTTTTTTTCTTTTCGTTCCGTTACTCCCACCCCACCTTCCCAAACATTCCGCTCATGAACACCCCTTTGCTCTGTCAGGCAAGCTCATGATCATGTGCTAATTTGCGACCCTATTCACAGCCGAACTTTTTGTAACAATCGTGTAAATTCGTTATCTGCCAAATTGAGCAGGCGTCGGAAAAGCTAACTGGCTCCTTATTTGCTATTTATCTATCTGGGTAAAATGGAAGCATATTTTCAAAGAAATTTTTCTCGTGCAGGCGTTGATCATTTTTTAGTAATGGGATATTATATGAAAGGAGAAAGAATGGACATTAAGGCTATCATTTTATTTTGTTGCAAAAGATTGCTGAAAAAGTCTGGAAAACTGATCCAAATTCGCCATTTGCTCGTGCAAATGAAAATTTAGTAGCACTACTGTCTATTGTTCTAACCAGTCACGCACGAATTTTGAACAATGATTTGTGCATCGAATGAAAGAAGAGAAGTGTATCTTTCCATTCATGTACATCTCATACAGAAAATATGATATTATGATCGCAAAGAATTGCAATGAAACTCGGTTTCGTTTTTTTCTGGGACACGCTGTACTATCCATTGCCTTTCCATGTCAATTAATCGCCTTTCAATTACAGAGAATTCCTCTCTCCAGGAATTTCATTCTCAAAAACTGTTACCACCAAAAATCATTCTAAACCAAACTAAAGGAGCATCAACTTCCTTGAGGTTTCACACATTTTTAGTGATATTGGCCCATTAACACTTCGCACATTAGATGAGATTGTGATATTTATCAAGTAATTTATAGTTGAAATTGAAAATGTCTGAAAATCACCCAGTTAATCGCAGCAATATTCCAGATACATTTAACATGAATTTATATATATATATATACATATATAAATGTATAATGTATATGATATATAATATAATTTAATATATTATAGATATAATATATACATAATATATATTTATAATAACTATAGCCTTGTATACATACATGTATGAATGATCAAACATGTATGTATGTAAAATATGAAGATTTTGTTTGCAAAAACCGATAAGTCCATATTTGCCAAATGGAGATATTTGCGATTAAAGGTCAAGAAAAATAAAGAGAATAATAAGAAAATTGTTGCTTCTTTTGACCATAACTTCAAAAATATACCTTTATATGTAGTGACCAATATATCATTTAAAAGGTATTATTTTGTACTTTATGACAAAGATCGTACTTCAAAATCTTCAAAAATGGACTTATCGGTTTTTACAAACAAACCCTATATACATAGCTATACGTACATCTAAGTAGCCCTATATAGAAAATGACAGACAGACAGAAACAAGGACAGAGAGAAAGAAAAATCAGATAGAACAAAAAGGTGAAAGAGATAGGGACATAATTATGAATAAATCAAACTCCTGGCTGTACTTCCTCACCATATTCATCACTGTGATATACACGCAAACAGCTGGGTGACTGTGAAGGCCACCTAACTTATTATATAGTTCTATTACTCTCTTTTTTCCCCACTTCAACAAAACAAGCTCTCTCGTTCTAACTATTCAATTTCACCGTATGTATTCAATCACATTTTGAATTAAACTGTGGAGTTGAGTTTCGCTTTCATTGCTTGCAGCATACGTGCCATAAAGTGCAGGGATGATTGGCCATCACGTCGTATCACGTGACGAACAACAGAAGATGGGATATTCGCGCGCATCAACCAAGCTCAGAACAGGGTGCGGTCGAGATGACGTGACAATCTCTTTTCTGTGGGCTTTACAATTAAGTTGGATTCATTTCTTGCAGCATACGTGCCATAAAGTGCAGGGATGATTGGCCATCACGTCATATCACGTGACGAACAACAGAAGATGGGATGTTCGCGCGCATCAACCAAGCTCAGAACAGGGTGCGGTCGAGATGACGTGATAATCTCTTTTCTGTGGGCTTTACAATTAAGTTGGATTTGCTGGGACATGCTTTACCTTCTACATGACTTAGCCGCGAGGTTGATGCGCTTGTCAAAGAGTGAAAATGTAGAAAGAAGTCATGGCTCTCCGTATGAAAACGTGGATGCCCATGATGGTTATACTGTCCTTTTTTAGGCAAAGTTCCTCGAAAGTATACAGTAAGTAGCGCTGGGTATCATACCGTTTTTTCTGATTGTGCAGTAGTGCAGTAGGGAGACTGATGCACAAGGTATTATATTACGAATTATGTCCTGTGTTAAAAAGATATCTTTCACGGGGTTGCCATGATTTAATTTATTTTTAGCAAGGCAAGCTGCCGATGTTGGTTTAACACGTGTTTGTCAAACCCCACAAACTCTCGCCTAAATTAATACCCTCTAAAAAGTGATACCTTTACTCCTCTCATTTTATTCTGTGAGTCTTTCCCAAAATTACACGCACACTTTCTCGTTTGGTCAATGAAAATTTAAGGAAAATTGATTGATGTACTTTAAATCCTGGAAGATAATTTTCTATTACATGCGTCTTTTACCCCTGACTGCAGATCACTCACTGGGCTGTTCAACCGATAACTTTACCGTATGGATCACGGCAGACTCAATGTTTGATGTACTTTCACACGGGTGGGATATAGAAGCACCTGACTGCGAGAGAATCGTCCTACGGCTACAATCTGCAGTAGATCAGCGCGTTGAAATGACTGTAAAAGATGAGATATCAGCCACAACACGCGAAGTTCTACTTTTGAATTTCGCCAAATCTCCGCCCATCATCTCACTCGGCCACAAATTGAGAATCAGACTATATACATCAACCGAGGAAATACGTGAATTGGTCTATCCAGTAGTAGTCAACATCGAGGCATCATGTCTACAAGGTAACTGCTGTTATTGAGTTTGTTAGACAAAGCCACATACTCCTCTCTAATACTTGTCTAATGTGAATTTGATATGCAGCTTTGTATGTACGTTTTGATATATCATCAACATCGAAGGTTACACTACATTAATATATCCTTGCAGTGAAGTGGTCTGTCATATTGAACGCTTTAAACAATAAAAAGTTGTAACATTCATCACACACACAAAAAAAGGAAAATATCACCTTTGGTATTCAATTCAATTCAATTCAATTCAAAGTTTATTTCATTTTTCGACAAAACATGTGTTTCACTTCATTTAATGACACAGAATAAGGTAAGTAGAACATAGTGAAATGAAAAGACTACAACAATTGAGGACCTATAGTAATCATACCTTGTATAGTAAGAAAGAAACAGAAGTGATCAAATTGAAGTACATGTATACCGTTGCTTTAAGTGCGAAAAATGAAGGGACCCACTAAAAAGACAGAGCTTGTAGTATATGGGCCCCTCTGGAGAAGAACATCGATGAAAAGATAAATTGAATCATCGTAGTTACAAAAAAAAAAATAACAAAGTGGAAGAAGTCTGGAAGCCCACTACAAGTATTACAATTATATCTGCGGTTTGTTTATTCACCTGAATATCTATGCTATAACGAAATCTGCGGAATTTCCTTATTGTGGCGAGGTACAACTGAGATTATGCAACAGCTGTTCTTTGTAATTCGGTCTACCACTTTTACATCATAGTCACAAGACTAAATACACATCCGTGTATTAAAAAAAATATATATATATATATATGAAAAGAAAGGAAAAAATATATGAAAAGAAAGGAAAAATCATGCTTAAGAGCATATTCATGTGAGAATTAGCTAACGTTTTCATCTTCATGCAATGTACGAAAGAATATGACATCATCTCATCTACACTGACTGCTAGCAGGGGCCTACTCACAATGCAAAGTCCTTTTGCTTTGTATTTATCATTTCATTTCATTTCATTTCATTTCATTTATTTCATTCTTTCACTCCTTTTCGGCAAACATAACACGAAATGAATCAGAAGATAAAACATAGGCATGTATTTGACTTTACATGGTAGATAATAGTTAACAAATACAAAATTATACATTCATACCGGCAAAATACAAAGTTATGTCTGGAGAAAAAAAAAAGAATTGAGAGGTCCACTGAAAAGCATGCTTGTAAATTGTGGACCACTCAAAGGATTTTTCATGAGAACATATTTGTTTACAAAGACAGGATAGACCAAAACAGGACAGAACAAGACAGAAGAAACACACGACATTACATGACTTGACAGAAGGGTATACCATTGAAAGTAATAAAGCTCAAAAAAATAATGGAAAGAAAGGAAAGGAAAGAAAGAAAAGGAAACATGAAAGGAAAAGCCAACACGCTGAACATCGGGATCGAAAGAGGGAATTGAGGTGCTTCAGAGCTCGAGCAGCTGAGTAAAGTTTGTACAAATAAGATAATGTAAAAAAAAGAAATACACAATGATGAATCAAGTGATTGACGAATTAAATGATCGACGATGAACCCTTAGGTTGTAGTGACCAGCTAAGTAATGAATAGTATGTTATCTTAGTATGAATTCAACAAAAAAAGTTTCACTTACGCTTAAACAAATTCAAAGATAAAGAGTCTTTTATATCACAGCTTAAAGAATTCCAGAATCTAGGGACAGTGTAAATAAATGTATTTTGCGCCAATAAGGTTTTCAGAAGGCGTAAATGAAACTCATTAGATCGCCTGGTGTGATAATTATGAAAAAAAAATGATTTCTTGGAAACATTGAATTAAAGATGCTGGGAAGTGCATTTGTGTGTTGATTAAAAATAAACTGACCCAGCTGAAAGAAAAACAAATGTTTAATTTTTAAAATCTTATATTTCACAAATAATGGATCTGCATGAGAATGTGGTGAAACACCACAAATAATACGAGGTGTCTTTTTTGTAATAACAATAGTTTATCTAATAATTAAGATAAGGTAATATTAAATGAAAAATACAACATCAACAAAGAAGACAACGGGATATCACACTTAAGTCTATTAATAATACCAATATTACGCGAAATTATTTAATAATGTTAATAATTATGAGGCTTCCACGAAAGTTTATCGTCCTCTGTAATACCGAGAAACTTTATGTGAGATACACGTTCTAAATGAACGTCATCAAAATGATATCTGTGCGTAGAACTTCTATAGACTTACTAAATAACATATACTTGGTTTTCTGACGATTTAGTGATAATTTATTGGCTCTTATCCATTGAGTCACTTTTTTTTAAATTCAGAATTGACAGTATGGACAAGGGTAAATGGATTTTGGTGGGAGAAAAAATATTTGAATCATCGGCAAAAAGTATAAAAGAAAGTATGTCGGATGATTTGCAAAAATCATGAATGTGATGAAAAGTAAAGGTCCTAATATCACTAACATACTCAGGGTTTACTAACCTGTATATCCAGTACTGATGTTCAACACACCAGGCATCGTCACCGAAGTTCATTTTAAGGCATAGCAGTTTATACAGTGTGTGATAGAACTTCATGCGTGTTGTCATTACTAATCTCACTACCACAAGAGCATGAAAATATCCAATGCTACATGTGGTTTGACAATTAAAAAAAAAAAAATCAAGGTGATAACTTTAAAAACAAAACTCTAAGTAACTTAAACACACAGTTAGTAGGTGGATTGTAATGTGTTTGTTAAATCTAAATTTAATACGAAAGTGAAGTTTCTTCATTGGAATACACTTAACAGTTATAGAGCCTACATACATAACATATCGATTTCATACATGTACTTACAAAGGACCTTGCAAATGGACAATTTGTTTCTTTGTTTTTCTGGGGCAGGTACGTTAAAGATTTTTACATATGAATAATTTCGAGAATATGTGAGATATTGAAGTCGTTACTTTTTCTTTTGTTTCTTTACCTTTGGGAGGCACGTAAATAACTGTACAGTGAACATGTAAATTGGATATTGAACACAACTGTCCATAATTATGGCTGTGGATTCGAACCTATCTATAAGGACTAAGTATCTAGAAGTTAAGCATTTTTTTGTGTTTCCATTGAGCAGTCATTGCCGAGAGTAGTTAGCCTAAAGCATCGGTTACACCGGAGCCGAATCAGCTGCGAATCCAACCGAATACACGTATTCGGGTGGATTCGGGATCATTCGATTCCCCTTCCCCGAATAGGCGAATATTCAGGAGAGATTCTGGAACATTCGTGGAGGGATTCTGCCCGAATACCTGCCCGAATCTATTCGAATCGTTACCCGAATACAGAGCAGAATACAGGCGAATGAGCCATATTGGCCAGAATACGGCCGAATAGCAGCCGAATAGGTTGAATGAGCGGCCAGAATAACTCGGAAATATAGCCAGATTAGCAATTCTGCTCTGATTCGGGGCCTATTTGGAACGTATTCGACTCTGATTCGGGGAGCTCCCCCGAATGAGAGACGAATAGGTTCCGAACCCATCGAATCCATCTGATTCAGGCCATATTCAGACACAATCGGTCCAAATTTATTCGAGAGAATTCGGTTTTCGTGTAACCATGGCTTAAAGTTGTTTCCTCCCAACCCCCTCCCATCTTTTCTCCTTGAGGTTTGCAATCTGGAGCACACTCTGAGGAGTCTACGCCTTTCAATGTTTCTACAACAGATGTATGGCGCTTTGCAAAGGCTATGAATCATCATCATGATACAAAATGTACATCCATTCTATCAACTACTGACATTTAAGCTGCTGCGAGAAAAAAAAAATTCCAAAGAAAATGATCAAAATGAATGTCATAATCTTTGTAACGTCTTAAAAAGAATATTCTTGTTACGTAAAGAATGCATTGTCATTGAAAAAAAAAAGTTATTCTTTGATAATAACCTTTAGTAAAAAAAAAAAAAAAAAAAAAAAAAAAAAAAAAAATGGCGTTCATCTGTTTTGCCATTCAGGTTCATCATGTATAATAAGGTATGTTTACTTACATGGGGAATTTTTGTCTTATTCGGATATGCTCAATTACCTCATTATTGTATTTGTAGTCCCCATACGTTCATAAAAGGCTGATGAGAAAATCGAATGATATCTCTGTGGCAGATACAAGTACAAAAAATTGGCAATTCCCTCGTTACGTTCACTCGCAAGCATACACCATTTTATCGCGACACACAATGTAATAAAAAAAAAATGTTTTTTTGAAACAAACACGCACCATTTATCGCGACACACAATGTAACAAACACAAATTGTTTATGAAAAATACTGGCGCTTCGAATCATGACAATCTGCAATGCATCTGTAGCACTTCCTTCGTGTTTAGATTAGTTCTCCTAAAATCCTGACATGGTACATACATGTAATAGGCTACACACAAAAGTTTGTACAAAATCTGTAATTACATATCATGTTTCGTCAATGTTACTATTAAAAGTATAATACTCATGCATGGTATGTACACCTGTCAATGAGCCTGGGCAGCGACATACTTTATACTCGTCAGGGCTCCCAACCCATCCGCGGTCGTCAAGGGACAAAGTGAGTCCACTGATCCTACAAACAGATTTATAAATACTAACGTCTTGTTCTCGTTCTTTCTATGTAATAAGCCAGTCTAATTTGAGATTATTGATCGCTTACGAAAAACAATAATTATCTAACGTGACCCCATAAACACAGTAGTTAAATTTGACATACGTGGCCTTTAATTTCTTCTGACTTCGCCTTAGAGTGTATACGCGAAAAAGGATTTTGTATGCAAAAGTTTTGCCTTCTTTCCTTAAAGACTTTTGACACGGATGTATAGGCCTACACAATGCCGTGGTAGTAAGGAAACTTAAAAGTGCCTCGTATAATAGTAGCACACACACACACACACACACACGCAATATATATATATATATATATATATATATATATATATATATATACATATGTATAGAAACATGATTATGGTGAAAGTATTTCATTCTTCCGGAGAGCCAGAGAAAATGCCACAGTGATGATATAGAGTTTCCGGCCAATTTCATTGTTTGACATTTAATTTATATTAGAAGCATTCATTTTCGTCACATTTGCTCAGACATCGAAATACCGTCATTCAATAATCGTTTTTCTTTGTTCAGATATACTAATTTGGCAACCGATTTCGCAATTGCTTTGCGCATTACAAATCATTAAATGCGGATATATTTTCGACAGTGATAATTCCACTTCGCTTCATCGTGTCGGTTTGCTCTTTCCGGATATTAAAATTAGCTTTTTGGCAAATAAGTTCATAAAATTAGCATTCTAATTAAACACCCAAGATGCGCATTAAAAAAGTACATGACTTGTAATGCGTAATGGACGTATCTAACATGAAAATGAGTGAAAACTTTAACATGTATTTAAGATATTGGTGAAGAGAACTATAACTATTTTGGACACTTGTATTGGTGGTTCATTCGAATAACTTCCCTACACTTCGGTACACAGATATGCCTTCTCTGGAACTCATCGGAGAACGTTCTCCTCTCGAAGGCTTTGTGTTGCAATCAGCTACCAACAGCTTTGTTTGCTGGGAAGGATTTACTGAACACGTTGCTAATTCGATCTGTGGAGAACTTGGTTTCCCAGCTCATCATACATTTTCCAGAGATAGGGTGCCTTCTAATTCAACGGCAGTCAACTGGATTAAGGCCACACATTGTCAACAACGTAAGTGAATCTTTTGGCCCTTGTGTTTGATTAGAGTAAACACAATTATAAAGCTTACTGAAACTGAAACTGAAACACAATCTTATGCCATCAGTGAGGTTCTTAGGAAGTATAAACATAATAAATATGTGGGCTTACATTATGCAGAGTTAGAATGTATACTACCACATATTTTTAATGTTGGAGAGAAAATTGGAACCTTAAAGATGTTTATCTGTTACTCGCTGTATTTGTATGATATACAGGGGAGAGCGCTTGATTTTATCTTCTTCTTTTTTAGTCTTATTTTAGGGCCTACGTCTTGAAATTGCACTCAAAATGATAATGATTTTTTTTTTTTTATTTCTGTCTTGCTTATTTGAAAATATTATTTCAAGATAAAATCATCACAAAAACTCGAAGGAGTTTCCTATTTGCAGAAGACATCTGGTCATAGTGCTTTAGGATTTCACGGTCAATTTCAAACTCTTGTCAATCAAATTCATAAAATTGTATTTCATATTCAACAATACCATTCGTTTCGTATCTGTTAGTCGTTCAAATTAATACAAACACCAATCGATTTCGTTTTTGCGCGATCAAAAGTGTTAATAAAAGATCAATTTCGTTTAGAGATACAAATGAAAAAGCGAAAAGAAAGAAGATGGCAACTGACCATTATGTAAACGAAACATAAAGAGTGAATTTTGCCCAAAAAAGAATAATGTCATTTACCTTGAGTGTTTTTAATTCTGCGAATAAAGGATCTGAATGATCTGGATAACCTGATTTGGTGCATATACGTATAGCTTTCTTTTGTACAAGTAATATAATTATCAATGTGACTTTTTGAAGTTGCCCATACAATGTTGCAATATGAAATGTACCATAATATCAACGAGTTATATAATATAAATAAGATATTCTTAGGGACATAATACTTAAGCTTATGGAGTATACCAACATTACGAGACACTTTATCAGATATGTATTGCACATGACTGTTCCATTTCATATTTTCTTTTGTGTAAATTCCGAGAAATTTGATACTCTCTTTTTGTTCCAATGGTATACCATCTACCATAATATTAAAATGTTGCATTTCATTTTCATGCTTCTTATTACGAAAATAAATAAAATTTGTCTTTTTAAGTTGAGTGATAATCTATTCCTCTTAAACCATGTAGATAATTTCGGTAATTCAATATTAAGAGTTCTGAGGAGGGAATGAAAATCAGAATTGGAACAGAATACGTTGGTGTCATCGGCAAGTATGATATATTGCAGTAACATAGATGAGTTAGAAATATCATTTATATACACCAGAAATAGCAGAGGTCCCAATATGGATCCTTGTTGGATGCCACATTGTATAGGTAATACTTCAGAGTTAACATATCCATAATATACATATTGCTTTCTATTCGATAAGTAATCTTTGAACCATTCTAGTGGAATGCCACGAACTCCACTGCAATGCAATCTACCTATAAGGATAGTGTGGTCAAGAGTGTCGAATGCCTTGCTTAGGTCCATGAAAACACCAATGACATGTTTTTGTTCAGCTAAGGCAGTCGACACTGTATCGTACAGTTGGACTAGTGCCATATCTGTAGAATTTTCCTGAAACCATATTGGTCTTGATTAAGTATATCATTCTGAATTTAAAAAATCATACAGTCTGCTATAAACAAGCCTTTCTATTACCTTAAAAGACTAGAAAGAATAGAGATAGGACGGTAATTGGATACAAGAGAGGATTCATCTTTTTTGTATATTGGAATAACCTTTGCAATTTTACATGCATTCGAAAATATACCAGTTGACAGGGACAAGTCAAAATATGTACTAAAGGTGTCAATATACTACCAACAATTTGCTTTAAAAACAGACGTGCTTATTTCATCATTACCAACTGTATAACTTGATTTCAATGAATGTACAATGTCAAGGATCTCACTATAATCTTTTGGTTTTAAAAATATTGAATTATCATTTGACATACCTAAATCCTGCGAGAAATCTATTTGTGTGGGATCTATTTTTGAAGCTTGACTACGACCTATATTAACAAAATACTCATTAAAACAGCACGCAACATCTCTAGGATCACAGAGTGTTTGTCCTTCACGTATAATTTGAAATGTTGACACCTTCTTTTGCTTTCCAATAACCTCATTAATAACTTTCCAAGTGGCTGACATGTTTTCAGTAGCATTTTTAAAGGCTTCCGTGTAATACATTCTGCGGGAAAGCCTTATAATTTGTGTCAATTTATTTCTGTATAATTTATATCGATTAACATAATCATTATTGGGATACCGTAAGCTATATTTATATAACGCATTTTTTTCTCAATTGATCGAAAAATGCCCTTTGTTATCCAAGGATTTTTAATTTTTCTATTATTTTTCTTTTCAATTGTTGGGATATGTTTGTCGAAATAAGAAAGAGATATATTCCAGAACGTAACATGAGCAATCTTTAGGTCTGCACAAAGTAATACATCATCCTATGTTTCCGTGATTAAATCGTCGTTAAGTAATGATATATTTTCTGATGTGAATTTGCGCGTCTTCTTACGTTCTGTGTATTTGACATGGGAATACTGTGTGTCGTCACTGTGGATGAAAAATATAGGTAAATGATCAGAAATATCACTATACAAAGGACCAGATTTTGAATAATCTGTAGCAATTTTTGTAAAAATATTATCAATCAATGTTGATGAGTTGGCCGTAATTCTTTAGGGCTTGACGATATTAGAGCGGTCATTTGTTTTGAGCGATCAGATGTTAATATGAACACAATTTCGTTATTATGCGGTGGAATTTGAAATTTCTGCAACCTATCAGTTATCATGCAAATCGGAATGTTAACGATATCGACGTGTCTCTTCATCGTATTCGGGGTTTTTTTTTTCAAGAATATCCATCATACACCCACTGGACGGAGAAATGTTCCATCAGTTATATTTGTTTTGTTTTGCTTATACACTGTATTTATTTATTTTTTTCTGAATTTTAATCTCACAGATTTGGGGAGTATGGTACGCTGTTCATGGACAAGTACTGAATGTACTTCCGAGAGTGCGGTGAAGCTAATATGCCGAGGTGGGTAAGCGGAGTGGAAATTATCATAATACTATGCTGTATCTTCTGGAATGACATTTAACTCCTGACATTTGTAATAATGAGAACGCTGCTAGAAGTCTAAAACACAATCCTGTATGTAACACTACTAGTTTGTACTTCAAGCCGTCTGGCGATGTGCCTTAAAATGTTCACACACTTACACAGTAACAGACAAACACATCAGCTTTCCACTGTCAGCTGGCCATGTGCTGCTCTGTGTAGTTGGGTCAACTTCACAGGCACTCTCAGATTCTGACAGTCAATATGAATCAGTGGCCTTTTTAACAATTCAGAATTATGAGGGATTAACAGCTTATTCAGTAATAGTTTCAAATACTTGGAGCAATGATGAAATTTATGTGAACAGCTCTTATTTCATATAAATAAGAATAAAAGTATACTTTGAGAATCTTCTACTTCTCGCGGGTAATGTTTTGACGCAAAAGCAGACAGCTGCAATTGTACCAAGAAAGTGAAAAAGCAACCACATTTATGTATCCAATGTGAGGTTGTCTTCCCCAGGATAGTTGCCCTCTAATGGTCAGCATACAAATGAAACTCCACCTTTTCAAAAGCCATTTTCAAAATTTATTTAATCATCGATTTCTTGATATTAAGATAATTTCATATGTGTTTTTAAGCGTCTCTAATGAAAATCAAACTTAAACCAGCTGAGGTTTATTGTCACACTCTAATTTTGTTTCTGCAGTATTTTGGGCCTACTAGAAGACATTATTGTATCTCTCGTATCGTGATATGTCCATAATGTGTAAGGCTCTATGAGACCTGTTCTCACAAGATATTATTCTGTGTTTTTGGTGCATGTTTTTTTCCGATATGATATCTCCAGCATAATAACCTCTAAAATTAATGCAGAAAGAATTCAAAAATTGCAGGTGCAACTCTGACGAAAGTACAATCGCCGCCCATTTTTATGAAAACGATAGCATAGGTATAATGAATAAATAGAAATTTTACCTCCCTTTTCCTGCTCTGATGACGCTTTATTCGAGTTTGGTATTACCGTATTTGATTCGAGTTTGGTATTACCGTATTTAAATTATAGAATTCTTGCTTGGGGGAATACATATTCGACATTATAAACAAACTTTTTCTTTTGCAAAAGATGGCGCTCAGAATTGTTTTCAACCTTCATATCCGAGCACTGATAAGTTGTTTCCTGAACATAAAATCCTGAAAATAAAACAGTTGTATTTATTTCAACTTGGTCAATTTATGTTGATTAGAACTTCAACAACCTACCCAAAATATTTCACTCTTTATGTCACCGTAACAGCCGCGTACGTAACTATCTCACGAGACGAGACGATGGATTTCATATTCCCTAGCTTAGTGAGAACTGTACACACTCAAAATACATTTGTTTATACTCGGCCCAGATTTTGGAATAGCTCAGGCAATACTATTAAAGAATTTGTTAAGTTAATTACATTTGAGTGAAACTCAAACTTTGAGTGAAACTCAAACTTTCACTCAAACTCAAGTTTGAGTGAAACTAAATGAAGTGAAACATATGTTTTTGTTGAAAAATGAAATAAACTTTGAACTTGAACTTGAGTAAAAAAAAAAGAAGAAATTTGATTTCCACATATTATACCAGTTAATTCCGTTTATGAAAAATCCCCAATGCTTCACCTGTCCTTGAGATTGTGTAGGGTGCCCACAGAACTTTTCCATTCCTTTCCTTTTCTTTCTCCATTCTTCCCTGCTCCTCTGTCCTCGTTCTTCGTTGTCCAGTAACTGTGCGTGTGCATTCTTCTTTATTTCTGTTATTTCTGTGTTTTGTGTTGTTATTGTTGTTGTTGTCGTTATTGTTTTGTGTGGCCTCGTGTATATCTTCTCTTTTGGTTACGTTTTTCTGGCATACGCTGCCAAATGTATATTGTATGTGCCATAAATTTGCTATGTTGTATATTTTATATGTTTGCATTCTAAAATCATAGTAAGTGTTGTTTTAGTACCAGCATCATAATGAGTAAATGTGCAATGATATATAGATGAATTTGATATGACTATGATTTATTGGTATAACAAATTGGTCGTTGTTTTGTTTCAGTGTTCCACGTCTTACAATCTTAATTGGCCTTTCAGTGGAACACTGTTTTCCTTCGTTATGATTACTTACTTTTTTGTTACCATGACAAAGTGTGTATTGTTTCCCTTTTTATGACATCATTCGTGCATATACTTTAGAGTGTATTCGAAAAAATAACTTTTTTTTATAAAATGAATGAAAGACAAATCGACAACTTGTACCGCTTAATCATGCTTTCTTTTCTTTTTTGATGATAGAAATAAACAAACTATTGAATTGAAAAAAAAAAATAATTGAATAGACGTACGCAATGTATATAAGGAAGTGGTTCTTTCAATTTCAAGAGAATTTTTATTCGTAAGTTTTGTATTTCTCCTTGCAGAACCTGGGTATCTCGGATGCTACAACGGATTAACGGCCACACAAGTCTTAACTCTACTTCATAGAATGTTCAGACATGACGTGAGGACCGACATGGAGTGCGCCTCCATGTGTCGCGAACGAAGAAATATCACTGATGTAGCTGTCATTCACGAAGGCGCGTGTCTGTGCGTCACATCAGAGACAATTACTGACTTGTCATCTTCTCCAACTAATTTTCATACGTGGTCATGTCCAAGCATGGCGGACCCCAGATTCGAGCGTGTTGTATATTATGCACTCAATGGTAAAATCTGAATAAAAGTGATAACAAATGTTTTCTTTCTTTCTTATCGCATTTGTTGTCAATCGCATGTTCGTCCGAGATGTTCGCGTGATATACATTTGTAACTGTGTAGGTGTAAAACACGTATTTAGAGGAGTGGTGTATCCCCCTTTCCAGGACCTTCACAGCTCATAGCTTTCATGGTCACTTTGTAATACTTATGACATCATAAACACCTGACAAAATGGAGACCCTATGGCTTCCTTTTTTTTCAACAACACGATTATTAAACGTAGATTTACATGAAACAATTGTGTAATTCATTCACTTGTCTAAATATCGCCCTTGTTTTTAACGGTCTGTCGCCATTTCTTTGACCTGATAAGCTCATTTTCCCTGGGTTATGATGGCATAATTTCCAATAGAAACTTGCGAGATATAGCTAATCAAACAGATTCCGTGCGGACATCATGGAAGCGGATCGACTAAAAGGATGTTTTTGTTCCTCATATCTTTTTTGCCTGTTTATGGCTGTCTTTATTCTTATAGTTTCATACGGATTTTGCAACCGACTTGGCATTGTCCAGAACGGTGCATGGGATTCCAGCAGCACGTGGTTTGGTTCCCTAGTAACCCTCACCTGTGACCAAGGATTCATCCTCAATGGGAGCGCGACACTGCAGTGTGTGGGACTACCAGGTCCTGGACGGTCGACTTACTTCCCAACTTGGAATTCGTCGATCCCATCTTGCGAAGCGGTCAGGAGTAAGTTTTTGCTTTGTTTTGTTTCTTCAAACGAAGACGACCATTCTCTATTCGCTTTAGTAACTTTTCTTCTCCTTTAAGGACGTTCCTCAATTATGTTTGTACGCATCCTAGCTGCGCAGGTTGGTCAGTGGTAGTTGAGCTGAGATACTAGTAGATCGAGCTAGACTGTAGTAGTCGTACGTACGGATACCCGACAGTTTCTCACCGCGGCCGCGCTGGGCGGCCTCGCTCAGCCCGCGTACCGACTGTACGCATTACGTACTACGCACAGTAAACTCTTCAGCGGTCCGAGCCCCATATTATATACATGGTCATGGTAGCACAGCACTGATCGACGGAAACGGAAAGCTTGGAAGTGAAACTGAGCTTTTTCCATTTTCATTCCGTAGATCTGTTTTGTGACATGCAGTTCATTATCTGTTCATGAACATGATCAAGTCGAGTACATAGTCGGGGACTACCAGTCTACTAGACTAGGTGTTAAAAAATAGGTGTTAAAAAACCAAAACAAAAACAGAAAAGAAACATATGGCACATTTTTCATCTTAAAGTTTAACAACTGAAACTATCTGAATATCTCTGTTATAATCTAAGTTAGATCTAAACTTGTCATTACTTTTACCATTCAGAAATCAATTTTGATTACCAAATCTACTGTAACAAAAGAAGATTCATAGAATCATGTGGGGGGGGGGTGGTTACTCAAGGTACATCGCCATAGTTTACAACATACCAACCACTGCAATAACCAATAAATGCAGTCTACAGTCAACGCTATTATATTAATATCCTTTTTCCTCTGGATGACAGACTACTGTCAAAATTCCCATTTCCTTTCATTTCTTCTTCTTCCTCCTTTATCACTTTATGCAGGGGTACAGCAAGTGGGAAAAACAAAACAAAACAAACAAACGTGTTAGTGTGGAGTTTTCCCCAATTGCATCCACATAATATCATCACGGGCTGTGCAAGGGAAATCAAAAAAAAAAAAAAAAAAAAAAACCCGCACATGGACCTTCTTTCTTTTTAATTTTTTTTCCACCCTATCACTGCAATTTTGACAAGTTTGTCGCTGTTGTTGTTGTTGTTGTTGTTGTTGTTTTAATACATGGGGTTTTGAGTGTACAGCATGAGATTCATGAAACCATCCTATCAGGGTATCACTGCATTGGTTCCTGATCAGATTTGGGGGTCTTACAATGATTTCTGTTGCACGGAGGCGCTGCTAGCACAAAAACGAGCACATGACCCCCCCCCCCCCCCCCATATTTACAATTGTTCTGCATTAAAGGGATGGTACAGTGGAGATGAGAATTGGGCTTTTAACTTTTTGCGAGATACCAAGAAAACACTTATGATACAGAACAGACCATACCATTTTAAGAGGAATTCAAAGTTAAATTGATAAAAAGCGGGTTTGGAATGACTGAAACATCCAAAAACAAAGTGAAACAAAGCCATCGTAATAAAGTGTGGGCCCCACACTTTATTAGAATCGCTCTTTTTTGGATATTTCAACCATTTCAAAAACAATTTCAATCAAATAAATTGAATTCCTTATAGAATTACATGCTCTTTCATATTTCACAAGAGGTTTCTTATTATCTCACCAAAAAAATGTTCGAAACCTGAAATTAGGTCTCAACCAAAACTATACGATCCCTTTAAGGAGCCCTTCTTCTAGAATCTGATCAAGTTTTATGAAAATGACATGGGCATTGAATGTACAGCATGACACTCATGAACACCACCTAATCAGTGCTCTCAGGATAGGTTTATTACCAGATTTTGGGGTCCTAGGATGATTTTTGTCATATGGGGGTGCTGCCAGCACAAAAATGAGCACACGAATCCCCCATATTCATTGTGTTTCTGCAATTATCAAGCCTTCTTCTACAATTTTGTCAAGTTTTGTGAAAATGACATGGGTTTTGAATGTACAGCATGAGATTCTTGAACCCACCCGATCAGGGTTTCCCTGGACAGGTTTATGGCCAATTCTTCGGGTCTTACAATGTTTTCTGCCGCATGGGGGCGCTGCTAGCACAGAAACGCGCACACGAACCACCCATTTTTTAATAACTTTTCTGCATTAAGTAGCCCTTCTTCTACAATTCGGTCAAGTTTCATAAGAACGACATGGATTTTGATTGTACAGCATAAGTTTTTTTTGAACCATTAGCCTACCCCAAACAGAAAATGTTCCTGACGAGGATTTCAAAAATTTCGGTGGTTTCTGCCGCCTGAGGGCGCCGCTTGCTTAAGAATTAGAGTGTAAACCCGAAATGAAAACTTTTTCCTCATTTTGAGTACCTTTCTGTGCAATTCTTGCAAATTTGGAGAAAATAAAGCGGATATTTTTCTTCCTATTATTGATTAGGGAGATATCATATATGGTGCAACCAGTGCTTAGCATGCAATCTTATTACAGAAGCTTCAAAACAGAGCATGACGAATAATATTTGGAATAAGTCCGTATAGACATATGTCAGTCAGAGAGCTGCATGCATGTCTAGGCTGGAAGTCGCTAGCAGCTCGGCGTTGTTGCCACTTGAACACCATGGTTTTTAAGGCATTACATGACTTTGCACCTACGTATTTAAAAGATCAATTTCACTATTGTCATTTTAAGTATTCACTCAGGTCAACCGGTAACTTAGCATTGCCAAAACCTAGGACAGAATAATATTGTAAAAGAACTTTTTATTATAGGGGTGCTGTGCAATATAACAATCTCCCTACAAATTTAAAAGTTGTTTATAGTCCTGCTTCATTTTTTAGTAAGTTAATATCATTTGTTCCAGATTTTTTATAATCCCTCCATAGTATAAGTTTATTTTCTTTGTAGCTCAGTCAATATACTTTTTTTTTTCTCTTGTCAATGATGAAAATGAAAAAATCCGCTCTGTTAGACTACAATATCTCCCTTTGAGGAACATCTCATTTCAATATTGCCATGGGAACTACCATTATTATGTTTTTGTTGTTTTTTTGTGTTTGTGTTTGTGATGTAATGTATTTTGTAAGGCAGCTCACCACAAGCTCTACTTTTTTGAGGTTCTGCCTTCCTTTTACAATAATTTCATGCATGTGATTTCCTACATGAAAAAGATGAAAAAAAAAATGTGTCAGAAACTTGAACTTGAAACTTGAATGATATACTGTACATATTTTTGCAGTTTGAATCTTTTTATCCTGATATCAATATCAATTTCATTTTAGAACCCCATGAAAGAACAGCTATGTCTTCGTAGACTGAGCTGAATGAGCTATCCTACCGTACATATTCGTTGCTTATTTTTTTTTCTCTTGTTTTCTTCCCTTTTCAATATTTGATGCATTCTATGTTTTAAGCATATAATTATTCTTCTGTTGATCATATGTTGTATATTGCTTTTCATTCTTTCACTGTACTTTTTTTTTTGCATGAATTTACGGTGAATAAATGAATCAAATCAAATCAAATTTTGATAGAATTATGGGGATTTGCCATTGCAGATTTTGTTGCCTATCATGACCTTGATCCTGCAACGCTACCATTTTTGTACTGGACGGCAGAATGAAATATGCGTCAAAGTCCCGTAGAAGAAAAACAAGTACACGACCATGTGGTTTTATTAGCATATTTGGGTTTTGGATGGGTCAAAATTACGTTATGGAAAATTTGAAGAAAATGACATGGATTTCACTTTAACTGAGGAACGTCCTTAATTCCCTGTGTTTGTATTCCTGTGGTTGTTGAAGAAAGGTGGTCTTAGTAAATGTGACCCGCTACAACAAAATGATCCTAAAGTCGGGCGAGATCAATTATTTGAAAATTGCATGACACAATTCCCTAATCTTTCTGCTTTAAATTGATATATAACACATCTTATGAAAATAATCGGCTGCGGAGATATCGATGTTTAAAAGAGAGCATGTCGACGCGTCTGGGAAATCACTGTTTCGAGAAAAGCGCCCTAAAAGTTCTCCTTGCGATGCAATCACGACCAAGGGACACGCAAGTCAGTATTCACCTCCGGACAATAGAAGGTAAGCCCTAGCAACCCCCGAAATGCTCATTCAAACACAGCGTCGGCGGTCTCCTCAACGACCAATCAGTGACCAGGATTCCAGGAGAAGCGGCTGGGCATAGCGCACCCCGCCACCACACACCAGTCGGCTGGGGAGTGTGCGAGCTTCACGCTTCGGTTAGCGGCAAGCAGCAAACTGACCAATGAGATCACTCTGGTCGTTGTTAGGGGCGGAACCTATCTGTGGAGCTCAATCCAAATGTTCGTACCAGTTTCTGCTTCGTTGAAACGCCAAAAAACATGGCCCAGAAAAACGCAATTTTTTGGTCTTTCCTTTCATCATTTTGCTTCAAAATTTCGGCAGATGATAGAAGACATGTCAGACTCTAATAATATGTCAAATTCAGAAAATCGTAAGTTTTGACCAATTTTGATGCTCTGACTTCAAACTCGATTTTCACATCTTTGACCGTGCGCGACTTTAGGACCATTTTGTTGTAGCGGGTCACAAATGTAAAAGTGAATGGTTTGAGTCAAAAGAACACTCACCAGAATCTACTGGATAGAGTGTTCCGTTTACAAAGTAAATGCTGGTCTGAGTCAAAAGAACACTCACCAGAACCTACTGGATAGAGTTTTCCTTCTACAAAAGAAAGCCTCTCCGTGTCATCTGTTATCCTTCCATACCCTCTCACTCAAATTTGTTATTTGCCTCTAATCTGCTAAAAATTAAAGATTTGTATTTATTCAATTTGGGGCAGTTTATGTATACGTACAGCAACAACTCACTCCCGTCCATTTTCGATTCTACGTTTCAAAGAAATCAATCATTCCATGAGCATCCCACTCGACGTTCCAATGAATTTCATTTACCTCGTTTACGAACGATTCTTGCAAAGAACACACTTATTTATACTGGCCCAACTTATTGGAATTTTCTGAATAATGATAAAGAAATGCACCCTCCATATATTCATTTAAAAGGAGATTAAAATCTTTTTTATTACAATATTATGATCCCACAGAATTGAATCAGCCTGTTGGCTTATTTTAATTCTTGTTCGAAGAATTTTGAATATAAATAATATGCTGTCACGTATTTTCTCGTCCCTGTTGTCCTGAGACACTTACAGATTAGATTTGACTTTATTTGTATTACTTCTGCATCTATTTCTCTCTATTTTTCTATATTTCCGTATCCTTTTCACGCATCCCATTATTTTTTTCGATATAATTCTGTCGAGAATCGCAGGATCTGTTTTGCCTTTCAATCCGTTGTATTGTCTTCCTGTTATGTTGAGTCTTGTCTCGTTCTGTCTTGTATTTTAGTCCCCCTTTATAAGTTTTGTCGTCCCAGTGACGTTTAATGTTTATTCGCCTGTGGAGGTGTGTCTGTCTGTTACTCTGTCTTCTTAGTGGGCTTCCAGATTTTTTCCTAACTTTATTCCCAACCTTTTTTCCCCTTATTGCATAATTTTCTATTGACATTCATTACCTGAGGGGCCCACGTTCTACAAGCATTGTCTTTTTAGTGGGTCCCTCCATTTTTCGATGTTTTGCGTAATGTTATATCGTCTGTATCACTTCAGTAAATCAATTTTCATTACAACGTATCTGTTACCCCAAGGTTCCACAATTATGTTTTCGCAATTTACTTTGTTTTGATTATGCAACCTTTTTCTCTCTTACCAAAGAAAGTTAAATGTTAATGTTCTTTTCAAAAATGAAATAAAGTTTGAATTGAATTAAATTTAAAAAAAAAGATGCACAGCACAAAGATTAAAGAGAGAGAGAGAGAGATTGATTGTGAATAAAAGAGAATCCTGTTGGTAATGAAGGCAATTTAAGAGACAACGTACTGTCTCCATCAACATTAATATCATACTGTGCTTCGTTTCTCAAACCCTGCCTGTACGTCCGCTGTACATCAAATGACGATCGGTGAAGTACACTGTAGCACCACAAGTAAACAAAAAGAAGAGAAGACGATTAGTGAAATTTAATTTAAATTTGCAAGGAAAAGAAAAATGAATCTTTGGAGACTAGTTACACAAGTGTATCAGGTTTTAAGTCAACATAGGATTTAATTGTTTCTTGCTCTCTCTAGTAACTGGAGACGTTTTTTTCAAGACAGAGATTGAAAAATACAAGTGAGCTGGAAAAACAAGTAAATATAACAAAATAGACAAAAATCTTCCCAGACACGAGTATTCTCGTGAATAGTAAATACTGTGAATTTTCATTATTTCGAGTAATCAAAGTCTGTAATTGACACGATCTTTGATCGTTTATTCTTTGCTCCCAACTACACTGTAGCCCCTGCGATATTTTGCCAGCATCCTGGTAACGTGTCTAGCGGAGAATGGAACTCAACCGACACGTCACTGGGATCTTCAATAACTCTCACTTGCGATGACAATTACGTCATCAATGGCAGTGCCACGCTGCGGTGTATAAGATTTCCTGGCAACAATTCGCTTGACTGGAATGCATCGTTACCAACCTGTCTGAATTTACAGACCATGTCTCAGGGTATGCCACTTGCTTCATACAGTGTAAAAGAAAAACACTGTTGGCAATTTTCATCTCGCACTTTTCACATGCATGTAAAACATGAGCTATGCAGTTGTATGCTACTCAAGTGTATGTGAACTTGTGTTGTTCGTAATACCCTCAACATCATTTACAAAGCCAAATGAATGTTAAACACGTGCAATAGTTACTGGCCTGCTTCATAACAGTAAAAGTTTTTTTTTCTATTATTGTTCTTCAGATTCAATACCTAACGCCCACGAAAAAAAAAAAAAACTTCCAAGCCAAGACTCTGACAATTGTGACCCGCTACAACAAAATGATCCTAAAGTCGGGAGAGGTCGATTACTTGAAAATTGCATGATGTAATCCATTAATCTTTCTGCTTTAAATTGACATATAACACATCTTATAAAAATAATTGGCTGCCGAGATATCGAGGTTTAAAAGAGAGCATGTCGAGACGTCTGGAAAATCACTGTTTCGAGAAAAGCGCCCTAAAAGTCTTCCTTTCGACGCAATCGCGATCAAGGGACACGCTAGTCAGTTTTCACCTCTGGACAATAGAAGGTAAGCCCTAGCAACCCCCGAAGAGTTCATTCAAGCACATCAGCATCGGAGGTCTCCTCACCAACCAATCAGTGGCCAGGATGTGAGAAGCGGCTGAGCATAGCGCACCCCGCCCGCACGCACCAGTCGACTGGGCAGTGTGCGATCTTCACGCTTCGGTTAGCAGCAAGCAGCAAACTGACCAATGAGATCACTCTGGTCGTTGTTAGGGGCGGAACCTATCTGTGGCGCTCAATCCAAATTTTCGAACGAGTTTCTGCTTTGTTGACATGCCAAAAAACATGGCTCAGAAAAACGTTATTTTTTGGTTTTTCCTTTGACCATTTTGCTTCAAAATTTCGACAGTTGATAGAAGACATGTTAGACTCCAATAATATATCAAAATCAGAAAATCGTAAGTTTTGACCAATTTTAATGCTCTGACTTCAAACTCGATTTTCACGGCTTCGACCGTGCGCGACTTTAGGACCTTTTTGTTGTAGCGGGTCACAATTACATCTGCTGTCAATCATTGCTTAAGTATTAAAAATAATAAAGTGCTAGTAGAAATAAAAGAAGACAGTTGAGTGCGCTTTGTTTCATTAACAAAGCATAATGCATGTTGCCGTAGTACTAATTTTGCAAGGAAACATGCATGTTTTTTTTTTTCTCATAATATTTAAAAGCAAACACCGCCTCGTTCTAACTACAAAAACCGAGGTTCTTCTGAATCTATACCCTCCGACCTTGGTTATAATTTGTAATTGCGATAGTTCTTTTTTTTTTCAAACCTTCGGAATAACGGACCACCAGAATAACGCCACTAGAATGTTGTTATTGACAAACCTTATTTCATTTTGGAGTGACGAACATCTGGGTACACAAAATTTGTGTGTTCAAGAAAACGATCCTTCGGAATAAGGGACATTATCCCCAGCTGTATACCTCCTGCGTTCTCCACTCTTTAAAAAAAAGTAATGATAAAGTGACTCGTATTAGAGCCACGCATTTTGCTATTTAAAGAAATCACAGAGACGTCAAACAAGAAAAAAAAAATTACGTCCCTATAAGTTGCTAAGTGCAGCCTTTAGAATTAAAATCATGTTTGTTTGGATTTTTTTTTTTTTTTTTTAGATATACCGTTTCCTTCTTTTCAGCTAACGAGTCAAACTGTGATCACCCTGGTAACGTCTCTTATGGAAAATGGAATTTGAACACCACACAGCTTGGATCCATAGGCACTCTCGTGTGTGATGAAGGTTACATCATCAATGGTAGTGCAACGTTGGTTTGTGTCAGGTCGACACACCAGCTAGTTTGGAACGCATCGACGCCATCTTGTCAACCAGTTGAACGTAAATATTTAACCTAGATACGCCTAAACTATATTTGACACGAAAGAAACTATTAGTGCGTACTATAATAATACACAGTGGGTTTTCTTTTTTCTCTGTGTATATGAGTTTACTGTAAAGTAATTGTTTGCCCGTAGGCGTCAGGGTTGATGATCTTATGATTATACTATGTAGCTTTTTGTGTCAGTTTGACTTTCTGTACGAGTCCATCATGTCCACTGAAGATTTATTGGCTATGCTGAATTAATGTTAGTAAGCACAGAACAGACACTACATGAGAAAATGAGACTGTAGCTTCTCGCAATGTTTGCATATTGTGAAATCATTTTGGACCACTTTGAATAGGCTTTATGTCTCGTGTAAAGGACTGTAAACAATGACGATGCGGTGTCTCGCCTCAGGGCATAAGTGGTGCAGCTGTTCATGAAATCAAAACTGAGATGTACGGAATGAGTCTTAAAGATTATGATGGAACTAAATGATCAGCCTTTCATCCATACTCTAGTCTATATTTATGTAAACTGAAAAAGAATGTTTTAATAATGCAGTCTCTGATATCACATTCAAGAACATATTGAAAACGTTTAATGATCTGTCTTGCTATCAAACCGACATAAGGGCAAACACTGCGTAAGGTACGGTGGCCATACTGAAAGTCAAGATGGCCGCCAAAACTTATGAGGTTGGACAAAAGTTATGATTATTTTACATTAAATCTGTTGTATCACAGACATGGGTATTGCCACCATTTTTAGTGCATTTTCATGCTCAAAGACGATGTATAGGACAAAACCTTTTGAAAATTGGAGCCATTATCTAAAATAAATTCTCATTTTCTACCTAAACAGGTGAGGTAGAACAAAAGCACGGCAATTATTTAAATAAGATCTGCAGTACAAAGAAAATACGGACACTGCCAAGGTTTTTGATGATTTTTCATTGCTCAACAAGTCGAGATATAGGAAAACATAGGAAAATTATTTATAAGTGGGGACCATTTCAAAATTCAATATGGCCAGCAAAGATGTGCTCGGCAAAAAAGGCATCACCGTACCTCTTAGTATACCACTTAGTTTCGGTCTGTAGTATGAGATTTGGGCTTTTTTTTATTATGTCTTTAATCAAATGCAGAAATCAAAACCACGTGCAATTTAGATTGCAATACTTAATATGACAAAAAAAAAACAACAACATACGTTTATTAATCTCATTATAACCGTTAATGTCTTATATATTATGTGCAGACTTTGACATGTTTTACTTGTTTTGGATTTTTTCCTTTTCCCCTTTTTTGAGGATGAACTGCCTTCTTATGATTACAATAAGAAAAAAAAAATCACCTATATATATATACATATGTATATGTGTATATATATATATATATATATATATATATATATATATATCATATCATATCATATTTTATATCGCCATGCACTGTGCTCTTGTGCATGTAGGCCTACCGTAGGCTTACAGGTATGCCTAGAATGTTAGTTACTATCATTCTCCAGATCCAGGTAACTTGTCGAGATGTGGTCATCCTGATAAAGTATCGCACGGAAAATGGAATTCAGACACCATGCGGGTTGGATCCATGGTCACCCTGGAGTGTGATGAAGGCTTCCGAGTCAGTGGTAGTGCGACGTTGCTTTGTGTGACATCATCCGACGAAAATACATCAACATATTCGCCAGGCTGGAACGCATTCATTCCATCTTGCCAACCAATAGAAAGTAAGTCCTCAAAATTTGTCAGCATCAAATCAACAACAGATGAACTTATTTCGTATAATATCTTGCAGACTAAGTGAACAAATATGCCTAAACTGACACCTTTATCAGTTTATCCCCAACGTGCATCATATCAAGAAATTTATGTGCAAGATCCTGACGGGTATACATAAGTGTTTATTGTCAAGGTAAGGCTTTTTGTTTGTTTGAAAGTTTATGTCAAGATTATTTTTTTTCTTCTAGGCTTCAAAGCAGATGTTATTTATAAGACCTTTCTTGTAAAATTGATTTTGTACGTATTACTAGGCATTATGACATGCTTACTTCAGCTGACTTCACTGCTGCCGATGTAAGGAAAGGCATTTGACAAGTAAGAAGTTTGGGGAGTTGAAAAAAGAAATATAAACAAGCAGTGAAACGTGTTTTGATAAAAAGAGATCTGAGACTTGTTTAAATTAATGAGCAGAAGTCGACTTGGAATTGGAATTGAATATGAATGGATCTTTGAAAGAACGCAGTCACTGATGTCTTCAACTCCTTAACGAAAAACTATAATAGCGAAGATGAAAACATGATGTGTGGAACAGTTGAAGCATTCATGCATTTACCCAAACCTATACTTTGTTGCTTTTTCAACTCGGAAAAAAAAACAACATCAAACGACTTTTTGTCTTTATAACTACCCATTTCCTTGTTGTTATTTTCTCTGAATTACCAGCTCTTGGCATGATGATTTTCATCTATTTGTTTGTGTTCTTTTTTTTTCTCTTGGAATGATGATCCAGACGTTGCACTTGCTCTATTATCGGCCAAATTCCTATAACATTTTTTTATTGATTATTTGTTCGCGCGTAAACTAATGAAAGTTGGTGGCATCATCATCCTTGCCTTAGCCGAAATTATGCGGTTGTGATCATAAACACTTGAATATTGGTAAAAACATGTAAAACATCCATTGTTTTCCCTAAACAAAATTTGAAAAGGCTCATATATTAGGGTTTGTTCAAAATCCCATTGGCATTCACGCTGCACACTGGCACTGGTCCGACGGTCCCTGACCAGTAAATATCCTTAGTGGACCAGTTGGGACCAGTAACCTTTTCAGGAATGGACCAGAAAAACATGAAAAATTGGGTACCTACATGTACTGGACCAGTCCGTCCTGTCTGTCGGACCAGGAGAAAAATGGGTTTAATAGTGTAAAGCCCTGTCAAGGTTCTTTTCGTAATCTGAGACATAAAGGAATGTATCATTTTATGTCGAGTGCTATTCTGGAGATAGAAAAGGAATCAAAAAAAGATATAAAAAGAAATTTTGTGTCCTTTCCTTCGGAAGAAAGACAAACACTTGGCCCTGTACTGGACAAATATTTTTTGCTTCTTTTTACCACATGATGCAGGGAACATTACTATCCTGATTTGTTCTTTATTTGTTTTCTTATGAGCTTTTGTGCTTTTCGGTGATACAAAAGAACAAATCAAAACAATCTTTGTCTTTGTGTTGGTTAATGTAGCTCTATGCGATATTTCAATTTGTCATTCTGTTGCAGCATGGTTCGGATGGTTTCGAAAAATAGCTATTACAAGTTCGATAGTTGTCGGATTAGTTCTCGTGATTTTGGGAACCTGCATCATCCAAAAGTTCACCACCAAACCTTGCACTTGTGATAAGGTAAGAAGTTACTACTGCGTTACACTAGCTGACAGATATCTTTAATGAGAACAACAAAATAATTTCAATTACACTGTACTCATCCATGAGCGGAAAATATGTCTTTCAAAATGTATCTGTGGTCAATTGTCAGGGCCATATAGAAATCAGATGCGTGATGGTCAAACTTTAAGAAGATATCATGTGAAGAAAACATGATATGGGACTGTCATTCTAACAATCATTCCCTCGTGCAAATGGTCAGGCAGATAGAATATAAGAATCTTGTTAAAATGGTTTTGGACATAGAAAAGTGTTCGTATAATAAGTTGTGTGGTTGTAAAGATAAAGTCATCAGTTTATGTAACAAAAACAAAGTTTGCATAGTATATGTACTATTAAAGCAGAAGGGTGCAGATGTCCTATGATAAATATCGTCAATTGTGTCTCTTTGTACAAAGGTATTTGTAAGATCGCAAGTGTTGTTCTGTATTTTTAACAAACATGTCGGAAACAAAAACCAGTTGGAATCAAACCTGTTATATACCGCTTTCCGGGCACCGACACTCCCGCCATGGTATCACTGGTTGTCAGCAGTGACACAATGAACTTGGAAGCATGCTCAGTTGACAATTATTGATAAACATAAGAAAAGTCACAGCACATGTTACCCCCTGCTTTAAAAATCTCTTAATTTCTTTCAGTAAGCCTTAATTGTCTTTTTTACTCGTTTTTACCACCTGCGCTAAAATATCTTAATATCTTTCATTAAGCCTTTCAGTCGCCTTGGGCTACTCAATAGCAATGTCGGAATTTCAGAGCGTGGGTATAGTTCCAAGTTAATCGTGTCACTACCGGCAACCAGGCCGCCCGGAAAGCAATAGATGACACGTTCGATTCCAAGTGGCTCCTTTTGCCGACGTGCTTGTTAAAATGCAGATCGATCAGCAGTTCTCACTTTACCAAAAATTTGCACAGACGGAGACAACTTTATTCTTAAAAATCATACTACATAAGACACGTCTTGAAGTACAGTGTATTCTTCAATTCTTGATTTGTTCTCTGCAGGATTACACTCCTAGAAGACACATTAGAAGCTCAGCAGACAAGAGCTCGCTGCCTCTCCATGATATCATGAGCCAAGAAGGTGAAGGCGTTGTCGATGTCAGGAAAGAGTTATACATGGACATGTCACTTACGGCAAAGAAAGAAAAGAGGGAGAACGTCATATTTGCGGAGTCCTTAGATATTGAGGAAGAAGAAAAGGATATCGATGAAGATGGTTATTTTCTTTCCAGAGCTGCAGGAGACTGTTCTGGATCTAGAAATAATCTGTCACCAATTTACGAAGACATTCCGACAACTTCCGACCAAACATGTACCTTTCTAGAACCACATTATGTCAATGAGGTATTGAATGTCGGTAAGACTGACACACACAAGCCCCTAGCGTTGAGTGCGAACGATCCGTTATATTCTGTATCCATTTACTCAAGCACACCAAATGAAAAGTCCGAGGTGGATGTAGATGGGTACCTTGTTCTTGAAGCAAATGCTGGTGAAATTACCGATGATCAGTTTGCTACCACAGACTGCTTGCCCGCTTCCCAAATACCTCTGCATGAAAATGAGATTTCTCCAGGAGCGGATATCCATAAAGCAAATGTTCACGCCAATTCACCAATGTACGAGAGCATTTCTAGTAACCCAGAACTTTGAAGAAGTTTGAAGCCATGACATCATAATAGAAGAGTTCGATCTTGACGAGATTCAATGACATGTTCGCGTTCTCGTTATTGAAGTAAATGATGTCGTCGAAGACCAGTTTCCAGCCAGGGCAAATTGCCCTTCACTGGAAAATCTCAGTGCCAACGAAAATTCTCCTGCAACTAATTTTCGTGGGCTTCCTTCCGCGATCAATACGTTTTAGAAAAACCTGAACATGCTTTCGTAGTTTCATTGGAATCCTACCTCTTTGTTCTCTGTATCCATTGATTATTGCAAAGGGATCATGCTAAGGGTGGAATACTTAAATACAAAGGAAATGATCCATGTTTATTCTTTGTTTTTAAACAAGAAGAATGGATGAAATTCGTTTTCAAGTTAAATGGAGATGTGTGATCAGTGGCAGTCATTAACTTATAAATGGACGATTACACCAACAGTTTTCTCCTGACTGATAGACGATTAGATCTCCTCATTCCAACACATCTGTGAAGGTACATGGTTTCATATCGAATATTAAGTATGCTGAATTTATAAAAGAGCACAGTCATTCAATGTCACGATGGATATTGCACTTTACAGAATCTTTGTATATCTACCAGTTATGGTTTACGTGCCTGGTATAATTGCGAGAAACAGGTATCAAAAGGTATATTTCATGATTTCGGTAAGTTGTTAAATCCTTTAATTCTGCCACCCTTTCTCCCTGTGTAATGCTGTTTTAAAACTTCATCTAAAACCTATCTTGTCGCAACTTCATCTAAAAATCTTTCCAGCCTCGTTTTTGTGATTTTCTTTTCTTTACATTTACGCTTCCATTTATGAGCATTTATTGAATGTATGTTAAAACTGAGCGTAATTCACAAATTGAATAGCGCCTTGTCGAGTACGACGATAATTAGACTATTTCAGATATCTTTTTATTTCTGACGTTTTATACACATTGATGTTCTACAATAATTTCAAATATGTAAAATATCATTGCATGCCGTTTTTATATCTCCTCTTCGTTTCTTCACTTAATTCAGTTTCTCCTTTTTGATCAAAATAGCTTGTGAATTCTACTTCCTCGCTTCGAAAAAAAATTGGTTTAAATATATTTTAAAAGTGTGAGCAGTTATCAACATTAAGAATGAATGTTTGTTCCGTGGTTAATCATTATCAATTTAATCATAATGTTGCATACAAATCAAAGCTTACTGTACAATTGCATTTATTTGCACAATGTGCAAGCTCTATCCTGCATTAAGCCTAATCATATGAGTAAACCAGCTTGCGTTTGTGAATCTCACGTAAACGTCGAACAAGAATTGTATATTAGACACAGCCGATGATACTGATTGTATGCGTTTTCTTCTTAATGGCGATATAAATACTAACATTAAACATTATTATACACGTAATGATTAAACCAGCTTGTGTCTGAGAATCTCACGTAAACGTCGAACAAAAACTGTACTAGACAAACCGTTGTCACAGCCGATAATACTGCTATTGTATGCGTTTTCTTCTTAATGGCGATTTAAGCACTAACATTACCTCAGATATTTAAGAAATGCCTTGCAGTAGTTAAGACTAATTCCACTTTTTAAAATGCATCTCACATCATAATATAAAAATTTATTCCATTGAGTGATAACAAAAAATCTTGGCTTCACAATTTACATAATATGTACGTATATTGAAATACATGCCATGTGTTACACTTTCATTTTAAAACATGTTTGGCATCACTGTGTGTATTTGATGCTACAACAAAAAGAGAACAAAGTTGATCAGCGCTAATCGATATTTCTAGGAAAAAATGATTGCAGCTATGATCAGACGAAGAACACTAAAAGACATACTTGCACAAACACACGTCAAACACACATTAATGAAAGGGACGGGTGTTCTAGAGCCCGAGAATGGACCTTTGTAAACACACGCTGTGCATAAGATAATAAAAGTGATCATATTCTTCACACTACATGCGAGGTGAAAGTCTAGAATTTATTTATGAGTAAACTCTAAATTCGTTGGATTGAAAAGTAATCTAATAAGACCATGAGGAGGGACAAATCCACATAAGATTACAATTTTTAGTCTAATTGATCTAGAAATTAAATCCATTAGATTTGAAATTAATAATCTTATTATTTGGATCTGTCCCTCCTCATGGTCTATAAGATTACTTTTTAATCCAACGAATTCAGAGTGCATGGCATGAAAAGTTAGTGGCGCGTATATATATATATACATATAAAATAAATGTTGTATATGTATATATATATATATATATATATATATATATATATATATATAAATATTGTATTTTTTGTGAAAGAAGTCACCACTACAACAGCTTTTTCGGCTTCTCCTGGATAATTTTGCATATGTGAGATATGAGAAAGGAAGGAGAAAATCGGTGCGTAGCTTTGACATTATTATTCCTCTTACTGTTTCTCCTTTTCGGAAAAGCGCAAGAGTTGAAAAATTGGTCTCCGCCGGGACTCGAACCCGGGTCTTTGGCATGGAACGCCAACGCCTTAACCGCTCGGCCACGGAGACGTCATAGCGGTTCAGGCAGACCCAATAAATAAATATTGTATATGTATATGTATATATATATGTATATATATATATATAGACGATGAAGACAAACAAGTTGACATAATGCATTAGAATCCAACTTCATTTATTTGTAAATAAATTTGTTTACAAATAAATGAAGTTGGATTCTAATGCATTATGTCAACTTGTTTGTCTTCATCGTCTTCATGCTCTTATTCCAACACACGGATAATAATACCATATACATATATATATACTCCTAGATGGGTCATTTGGAAGACATTTCCAATTGTGTTATATGCAAATTTATTATTACATGTTCAATGGCAGTTTACGCAATGGAGACACGAAAATTGTCTCCTTAATGACCAGTTGTCTCCCTAATGAAGACACTTCCCCCAATATGTCTCCCTAAGGTGCCAGCTAGGGATATATATATATATATATGTATATATATATATATATATATATATATAATATATATTGATGTTTGTGTGTGTGTGTGTGTGTTTTGTGTCTAATATAGTACATTAAACTTTGTAAGTGAATGATGGAAAATGAAATAATAGGACAATGCAGTTATTGCACTCTCTAGTATTTTCTTGGACTTCTCCAAGGCCTTCGACACAGTTGATCACGATATTCTACTCCACAAGTTATTACATTACAGAATACGTGGGAAGGCCTTGGAGTGGTTCAAGAGCTACTCAGGAAATAGAAGACAATTTGTTACAATCAAAGACAACTATTCAGTAATAAGAGAGTAAATTGTGGCGTTCCACAAGGAAATTTATTAGGGCCACTATTTATTGTTTATATTCATGATTTTTGTCAGGCATCTGAAGTACTTTCCTTCATCCATTTTGCTGACGATACCAGTGTATTTTGTTGCCCACAATGATGTCAATTTTCTTGTTCAAAATGTCAGTTCTGAGTTACAAAAAGTGAATAATTGGGTAAGAGCCAATAAATTATCGTTGAATGCCCAAAAAACGAAATATATGATTTTTAGTAATGCTGTTGACACTTTGAGTAGAGATATAGTTTTGGATGGTCTTCATTTAATAGAAAGAGTTTCACATTTTATATTCCTTGGAATTATTGTTCCAAGGATGTTAAATATTGACTATATATCAAACACGTAATATACAATACACAGAATATATACAATAGATAGAATGAAATTGCATATCCCACAAAAATCATTACTTATGTTATATTCTGCATTGATATTGCCATATGTTTAATAATTATGGTGTTTTAGTTTGGGGCAACACTCACCAGAACCTACTGGATAGAGTGTTCCTTCTACAAAAGAAAGCTCTCCGTGTCATCTGTTAGCCTTCCATACCCTCTCACACAAATTTGTTATGTGCCTCTAATAAGCTGCTAAACAATAAAGATTTTTATTTATTCAATTCGAGGCAATTTATGTTTACACACAGCAACATCTCACTCCCGTTCATTTTCAATTTTCAATTAGATAGAGATAGAGGCGAGTGTGTAGCCACCACTACAAGCGCCCAAGCAATGTTTTCGGACAAACGTGCCATTTTCCTTTACCTGGAGATTCCAAAGAAGCAATGGAGTGAGTGGATAACATTATTTTGGATCTTGAAGCCCACACTCTTGCCAGTACAAGTGTTCATAATTCTGACTACCTCTTACTACTTCAGTCCAACTTGGATATTTTCGTGTGTCTTTGGTGGTGACTCTTTCCTGCCCCAGTATCTATCGCCTGCTCAAAAGCCAAATTCTTGCCCATGATGGCAACCCGAAACACAAAAGCGCTTGTGAAAGAAATTCTGCAAGACAATGAAGTTCTTTCCGTGATAAAGGCGGCTGTAATGGAGGCGGTGGAAGTGAAGCTGAATGAGGTGTTCACTCACCTGGCACAGAGGGAGGGTAAAGTGCTGGACCTGGAAAACAAGATAGACAGGTGTGAAAAGGTAATCGAGGATCTGAAAAAAGAAAATGAATCGCACAGACAAGAGTCAGCTTCTCTCAAAAGGAAACTGGATGAACAAGAACAATACTCCAGACGTAACTGTGTGAGATTTTCGGCATTCCAGAAGCAGAGGGTAAACCCGAAGGTACCGACGAGACCATCATTCGCGTTGCTCGGGAGACAATAGGTGTTGACCTTCCCCCGTCTGCCATAGACAGAAGTCACTGTATCAGGCGGATGAATCCCCCTCGTGAAGGACTGGTGCTGCCAAGAAACTAAGACCGATCATTGTCAAACTTACGTCATACAAGTACCGCCAACTTCTGTTCAGCAACAAAAGAAAGCTCAAGGAAGCCAGAGGGAAAAACAAGGGTATCAGCCTGTACGAGGATTTCACCGATGCAATGAGAGCTCTTCTCTTGGAAGCATTTCACCACATGAAGAAGCCGAACAGCAAGATACAGCACGCGTGGACCATGTTGCGTTGAACTCTTCAGGCGGACATTCCACAAACAAAGTGATACATTCCAGAACAGACCTAGATATGTCTCAGAATTATTCTGTTTACAACATTTTGATGAAAAACAGCGAAATCTCCAGGTGCAACAGATTGTCTTTCTTTCATTTTCCTTAAATTATTTTCATATGTTTTGAATAATTGTGCTTAATTAGTTATATTTAGGTGTGTGTGTGTGTGTTTGTGTGTGTGTGTTTGTGTGTGTGTGCGTGTGTGTGTTGAACGTAATTTTAAGTGTGTATTGTGTATGTGTGTTGTGATGGTGCCTGACCAAAAAAAAAAATCACTCTTACAATCTCTGAAACAATAGGATATGAAAGCAGTATCTCAATATCTATCTCCTCCAAATGACAGTAATGATAAAGACTTTGAACCCTCGCATGCCTTTCATACTCCTGATGAATTTAACAAAAATCATGTCTTAAAATCATTTTCTTGCCTGCATGTGAATTGCAGAAGCATGAATAAAATTTTTGATAATGTGATTTCATTACTTAATGTTCTTGATGTACAATTTTCAATCATAGGTATTTCTGAAACGTGGTTAAGATCTAAAGATCCATATTTTGATATAAATGGGAATAATTTTGTGTGTAATGGTAGAGAAAATAGGAGGGGTGGTTGAGTTGCATTATATGTAAACAGCAAATTAGGTTTTAAGTATAGATATGATTTAAATGTGAATGTTTCATGTTTTGAGTCTACATTTATCGAGATAATTTTTTTTAATAAGAATATCGTACGTGTAGTTGGTGCTGTGTATCGCCCACCAGATCAATGTGTGCAGTCTTTTACTAAAATTTTGAATGAAATTTTGATGATTGTAAATAAAGAAATTAAGTTGATTTATTTATTAGGAGATTTTAACATTAACTTATTGAGTATTTCTGTTTGTCAAAAAGCAGCTGATTTTTTAGATGTTTGTATGGTAAATTGCACATACCCACTTATTCACAGCCCAACTCGCATGGCAAATACAGTACAGCCTCTTTACTGGACAACATACTTACTAATGACTTAGAGGATATGATTACTGGTGTATTATTGGCAGATATAAGTGATTACTTCGCAATATTTTCTTTTTCTCATCTAGAGTTAGATTTTCATAATTCTGATCCAATATACAAGCGTGTAATAAATGATGATAATGTTTGTCAATTTGTGAAAGAGGTAAATGTTGTGAATTGGAATGTAAATGTTAGCGATGTTAATCATAATAGTAAATTTAATAATAAATTATTAACAATTTAATAATAAATCTTTGAAGAAATTTCAGTATATTTATAATTTGTGTTTTCCTTTGAAAAAAGATTGGTGAGGAAAAGTTCAGAAACAAGCCATGGTTTAGTAAGGATTTAAGAAAAATATGTCATAAAAAGTATATCATGCACACAAAAAAAAATTGAGAAAACGTACTCAAGAGAGATAAAAGAAATATAAAGTATTACAAAATTATGTAAGTCAAGAAATTAAAAATGCAAGAAAAGAAATTTGAAAAGGCCTCTGGCAATATTAGAAGCACATGGAAGATAATAATAAATGGCATGATTGGTTCTGGAGTTAAGAAAAATGTGCTACCCACCACTGTCAACTGTTCATTGGAATGATAAAGATATTACTGGGAAATGTGCAATAAGTAATGCATTTAATGAATATTTCATCAATATTGGAGAAATTGTCGCAGGACAATGTGATGATACAGAATACGACAAATGTATGCAATATGTTAATAAAAACCCATCACGAGTCCTGGTTTTGATAATGTTGATGTAGCTATTGTAAAGAAAGTTATTCATATTTTGTGTATCCCAATATGTACAATAATCAATTTATCATTTACTTCAGGTACTGTTCCTGATCAAATGAAAATTGCGAAAGTTATTCCTATTTTTAAAGGTGGAGATAAAGAACAGATATCGAATTACCGCCCCGTTTCTATTTTACCGTTGTTTTCAAACATTTTAGAAAAGTGTGTATATACACGCATTGTAACATGTCTGGATAAGTGCAATATTATAACAAATAGTATGGTTTTATGGCAGGTCACTCCACATCTTCTGCCATTATTTAATTTGTTCATAAAGTTGTAAATGTTTTTGATAATAGAGATATAATGAGAGGGTTATTTTTAGATTTAAGTAAGGCATTTGATACTCTTAATCATGATATATTATTACATAAGCTTTATTTGTATGGAATTCGTGGAGTAGTATTGAAATGGTTTGTAAGTTCGTAAGCAGTGTGTGACCTCTAAAGCTGTAGAATCAAAGTTGATGTCAGTAAGATGCGGCGTGCCCCAGGGATCCATTTTGGGTCCACTACTTTTTTTTTTTTTTTTTTTTTTGCTTACATTAATGACATTGTTAATATTGCTAATAAATTACAACTTATATTATTTGCGGATGACACGAGTGTGTTTATGTCAGACAATGGTCCTCATGTACTTCAAAGTAATTTCAATAAGGAATTTAGTAAACTCGTCGATTGGTTTGATTGTAATAGGCTTATGATTAATGTAAATAAAACAAATTATATAATGTTTACCAATAGAAAGATTAATGTATGTGATATACAGATTAAACTTAAAGATGTTACGATAAAACAAATTAATTTTATAAAATTTCTTGGTGTTACAATATTGATATTAAGTTGAACTGGAATAAGCACACTCGAGTCATCTGCAACAAATTAGCCAAAAATGTTGGAGTTCTTTCCAGATTGAAATTCTTACCTAAAAAAAAAAAATTGATTACATTGTATAATACCTTAATTCTCCCGCATTCGAATTATTGTTCGGTAATATGGGCCAATTCCAGTATGTCAAATGTAAATAGAATATTATTGCTTCAAAAGAAACGTATTTGCTCGATAAATCACAGTGATTATTATGCTCATACTACTCCAATATTTTACCAATTGAAATTTTGGAGGTTTCAAGATATTCACATTTATCAGTGTGCAATATTTATGTATTCGTGTTTTAACAATATGATTCCTACAAGTTTATTAGATTATTTTAAGTTATATTGTAGATATAACATGAGAAATGTTAACGTATATACTGTTCCTTTTGCCAGAACCTTGCCTTCTCAAAACCGATATTTGTCAGTGGACCTAAAATATGGAACGGAATTCCTCCTGACATTCGAAGCAGCACATCATTACGATTATTCCATAGGAGATACAAGTTATATCTTCTAAATCAATACACTGAATTTTCTGATTGTTAGGCCGTTTGTGTGTAGGCGTGCCTATGTGTGTGTGTGTGTGTGTGTGTATTTGATAGGTGTGTACAATCACGTTTTAATTTGCTGTAATTGAGATGTTTTTATATTTATCAAAGATATTTTCCATGACATGATTTATTATAATATATGTGTATATTTTTTTGAGACAGGCTTAAATATAAGGCTGTGCCTTTCTGCTTGTCTCCTAACACTATCCAATCATTTTGTTTTCTTATACTTCTTATACTTCTTATGAATGTCGTTGTAATAATAATGCTTTTGTGTAGTCTAATTGATTGTAATGCTGCATGTTTCTGTTATATGTTAATTTTTTATGGAAGTGTTAAAATAAACCTGAAACATGAAACCTGAAACATGAAACCTGAAACCTAAAACTTGAATTCTATTTTTCAAAGAAATCAATCACTCCACGAGTTTCCCACTCGACGTTCCAGTGAATTTCATTTCCCTCTTTTACGAACGATTCTTGCTAAGAACACATTTATTTATACTGGTCCAACTTATTGGAATTTTCTGAGTAATGATATAAAAAAAATGCACCCTCTATATATTCATTTAAATGAAGATTTAAGTCTTTTTTATTGCAATTTTATGATCCCACAGAATTGAATCAGCCTGTTGGCTTATTTTAATTCCTTTTCGAAGAATTTTGATTTAAATAATATACTGTCACGCATTTTCTCGTCCCTGTTGTCCTGAGACACTTACTGAGTAGATTCGATTTTATTTGTATTACTTCTGTATCTATTTCTCTCTATTTTTCCATATTTCTGTATGCTTTTCATGCATCCCATTATTTTTTCGATATTATTCTGTCGAGGATCGCTGGATCTGTTTTGCCTTTCTGTCCGTTGTATTGTCTTCCTGTTATGTTAGTCTTGTCTCGTTCAGTCTTGTATTTTAGTCCCCATTTATAAGTTTCATCGTCCTAGTCCGCCTGTGTAAGTGTGTCTGTCTGTTACTCTGTCTTCTTAGTGGGCTTCCAGACTTTTTTCCTGACTTTAATCCCAACCATTTTCCCCTCTTTGCATCAGTTCATTTTCTATTGACATTCTGTACCTGTTGGGTCCACATTCTGTAAGCATTGTCTTTCTAGTGGGTCCCTCCATTTTTCGATGTTTTGCGTAATGTTATATGTGACCCTGCACCTCAAAACAAACAAAAAGTCGCCAGACATGAATTTTCAGTTAAGACCATATTCTGAAAGAGCAGACTTTAAGCTTTAAAATGATGTATAACTCAAATCAAATGGACTCTCCTAACCTATCCAAATATTGGAAAGAAAGCTCAAACTCAGGAAAAGTGTGAACTGAGAAAAGAGGCTCTGAAGTACAGTGTCTATTCAAGTGCTTAATCTTTACCAAACCGTGCTGGCTGTGCGATGAATGGGACAAAAAACAGGAAGTAAACCACCAGAGTAACAACAATGAAGGCATTATCAGACTAAACTGAAATTAAGCATGCCTCATAAACACATTCTGTCCATAATTAATGCCAACTTTCAAATCAGTAGCGCTATCCTTTCAGAAGTTATTAGAGTTGAAAGTGAAGAGTGTGGACAAGGTTTTTCAGAAATGAAAAAGGGATTCTAAAGACACACCTAATCACACTATCCTACCAAAAATGTTCGAGATCAACTGCTAAAAAAAACACACTTTCCTGCCCGTTTTATGATACCAGATTTTAGCATACTGTAAAAGAAGACCCGCTCTTTCAGAAAATATGAAAAAGTCAAGTTCGGCTAGGTTGACCCATTTCACTCATTTTCAGTCCTCACGCAAAATCAGTGCGTGCGACTTTATGTTCGTTTTGAGGTGCACGGTCACATAATTATCGTCTGTATCACTTCAGTCAATCAATTTTCATTACAACGTATTTGTTACCCAAAGGTTCCACAATTATGTTTTCTAAATTTACTTTGTTTTGATTATGCGACCTTATTCTATGTTACCAAAGAAAGTGAAATATTTTTTCTCGAAAAATGAAATAAAGTTTGAATTGAATTGAATTGCCTTAAATACAATTATTTGATTTATCCCATGTGTACAATTACACTTTCAATTAAACTAGGGAGTCAAGTTTCTCTTTCATTTCTCTTAGCATGCATGTTATAAGGTCAAGCTTATTTTGAATATAAGTTATGTATATCTGTGTGTCTTTTTGTCGTATACTGCTGAAATGATGGTGAACAAAACTGAACTGATGAATAATCATCGCATCATGTCACGTGACGCACGACAGAAGAGGGACTGTTTGTGCGCATCAAGGAAGGTGAACATTCAACACATTTGTGACAAACCTGTCATTATGATATTTTGCCAATTATGTGAAAATGTTATCACACCTTGTTAAAAAATTTGACTATAGACATATTAGGAGAACCATGAATTATGGCAGGGGCATGCCAGTCGCCATAGCGACATTTCAAGCTTTTTTTTTTCTTTCTTTCTTTTTTATCTCACAACTTCCCTGCCTCATTCATTGCTGCTCCTATTCGAATAGCATCATACGGATTTTGGCGTTGTCCAGAACGGCTCATGGGATTCTACCAACACGTGGTTTGGTTCCCTGGTAACCCTCACCTGTGACCAAGGATTCATCCTCAATGGCAGCGCGACACTGCAGTGTGTGGGACTACCGGACGGTCAACTTACTTCCCGGCTTGGAATTCGTCGATCCCATCTCGTGAGGCGATCAACAGTAAGCTTTTGCTTTGTTTTGTTTCTTCACACGAAGGTGACCTTTCTCCATTTGCTTTACTAACGTTTCTTCTCCCTTAATTCCCTGTAATTATATTCCTGCGGTTATTCAAGAAAGGTTGTCAAATAAATGCTGGTTTGAGTTGAAAAAAAAATAAATAAAAAAAAAATCACAGCACAAAGATTCAACCCCCCCCCCCCCCAAAAAAAAAAAGACAGTGGGTGCGTTCGAGCGCTCTCCTAAAGCGAACTGTACCGTACCGCACCCGCGCCAGAGGAACGTGCGAACGCTCCTAAAGTGTACCGTACCGTACTGTACCGAGCCAAAAGTGGACCACTTCGCGATGTGCTCCAAAAGCGTACCAAAGCGTACCAAAAGTTCACTGTAAAGCATGCGTGTATCATGCGCATACGTCACAATGCAAAGACATCATTCTCTTTGCTCGGGACAGGTGTAAGTAGTTCAAGCGCTAGGTGGATGACGTTCTTGCTACAAACATGAATGACCTTTTCTTTAAAAAAATAGCTCGTGAGGTACGCTTTCTCGACAGAGCGCTCGAACGCTTCAAATCTGGCACAGTTCGGTACGGTACGCATTGGTTCAGTTCGCTTTGGTTCGCTTTAGAGCGCTCGAACGCACCCAGTGATGGTGGATAAAGAAGAATCCTGTTGGTATTGAAGGCGAAATAAAGGAAAACGTAAAGTCTCCCATGAACATTGATAGAACATCGTGCTTCCTCTCTCAAACTCTGTACGTTAAGAGTGACAATCAGTGAAGTAGCACATCATAAAATAGTAAATGATTAATTAAATGAAATTCAATAAGGACATTTAAATGTGCAAGGATATTATAATGAAAGATTTAAAGAAATGTCAATGTTTAAAGACTAGTTCCACCCGTATGTCAGATTGATTGTCAACGCACGATTTGATTGTTTTCTTGCTCTCTGTATACGTTATTTTCAAAAGAAAAAGGGGGTTAGAAAGAGAAATGAGAAAAAAAAATTAAATACAACTATAGCAGGATAAAACGATCTTCACAAACAATGGCACTCTCATAATATCATGCTAATTCCTGCGAATTGTCATCAGTTCGAGTAATCAAAGTCTGTAAATGACACATTTTTTTTTTTCTTCATCTTTGCTCCCATCTACAGTACACTTAGCCTCTGAGATGTTTTGCCAGCATACTGGTAACATGTCTGACGGAGAATGGAACTCAACCGACACGTCACTGGGATCTTTAATAACTCTCACTTGCGATGAAAATTACGTCATCAATGGTAGTGCCACTCTACAATCTGGTGTATAAGATTTCCTGACAACAATATTCGCTTGACTGGAGTGCATCGTTACCAACTGGCCTGAATTTCGAGAAAATGTCTCCGGGTATAACGATAGCTACACACAGTGTACACAGTGTACAAGGAAAACACTGTTGGCAATTTTCATCTCGCACTTTTTACATGGATGTAAAATTTGATTTATACCGTTGTATGCTACTCAAGTGCATGTGAACTTGTGTTCTTCAAAATACCCTAAACATCATTTATCACGCCAATTATCTAAATACGTGCCATAGTATTTGATAACAGATTTTATATCTATCATTATTCTTCAGATTACTTAGATACGTCTGCAAAAAAAAAAAAAAAAACAACAACAACAACTCCCAAACCAAGACTCTAAAAATTACATTTGCTGTTAATTGTTGCTAAAGTATTGAAAAAAAGAAATAATAAAATACTTGTAGTATTGAAATAGTAAAAGACAGTCGAGCGTATTTTTCTTTATCAACAGAGCATAACTTGCATGTTACCATGTTACTAATATTGCAAGGAAACATGCATGTCGCGCATTTGTTGTTTTTTGTTTTCATTACCCTATAAAGCAAACACTGAGCAATACAGCCTCATTATAATTTCAAAAACCGAGATCCTTTTGAATCTATACCCTCCAACATTGGCGGCAGCTTCCCAATAACAAACCTTAGGAGTAACGCTACGAAAATGTTCTTGTAAACGAAACTTATTTACACTGTATTTATGTTTGTTTGTTTTTTTGAATGACGAACATCTGGGTACACTAAATGTGTGTGTTTCAGAAAACGTACCTTCGCAATAACGAACCTTATCCCCACCTCTCTCTGTCACTCTCCACTCTTTAAAAAAAAAATCAATAAATAACACTTTACATAGGAGACACGCAATTTGCTGTGGACAGGGATCATGAGACGTCAAACAAGATTCATGTTGCCTTCCTAAGTGTAACCACTGGAATTAAAATCATGTGTTGTTGGTGTTTTTTTACATAAATCATTTTCTTCTTTCTAGCTAACGAGTCAAACTGTGATCACCCTGGTGACGTCTCCCATGGAAAATGGAATTTGAACACCACACAGCTTGGATCCATAGTCACTCTTGAGTGTGATGAAGGTTACATCATCAATGGTAGTACAACGTTGGTTTGTGTCAGGTCGACACACCAGCTAGTTTGGAACGCATCGACCCCGTCTTGCCAACCAATTATTGAACGTAAATGTTTTACCTTTACCCCAACATTATTTGACACGAAGAAACTTTATGCATATCATAAGAGGTTTGTTGTGCAAATGTTATTTATGGAAGGTGATTGTTTGGCTGACAGTATTCACGTTGAGCTTTTTATCATTTTGAGTATTGGGTGACTTTAAGTTTTCACACAGTTTACCTGTCTTGTAGAGAAACAACACGCTTCAGAACTCTTTATTCAGTGTACTAATGTACATCCATTCAGGGCGACCCGTCAACCTCCCCAAATCGGATCAGCAATACTGCCACACCTGCTAGCCCTATTGTCATGTCTGACAGTCCCAACGCCCATGACAATGACCATAGCCCCGTGGATTCTTCAATGTGTCTCCAGAATTTATCACTCCAAGTCAAACACCTCTTGAAAGAAGTGAATGATCTTCGGGTGCTCGTCAATGCACTAACTCCACAAAACAATGAAAGTGACCGGCATGTAATCGAGAGAATCAATGGCCTTACTACTTCAACGGGGGAGCATCAAACATCTGCCCAATATCCTAGCGCTGACGAACAACTGAGAGCTTACCGTGACAAACACAAAGTACAACATGCCTCGCTAATCACACCCCAATCTGTGACTTCAGAAGGAGCCTCTCTTCTGATCATTGGTGACTCAATGACAAAAAAGATAGTACCTTCGAGATTATCAAAGCGACGACGAGTTGATAGCAAATCCCTCCCTGGTGCGCGGATAGAGGATGCATTTGAGGCAACATGTGCAGCGGCCAATCAACATCAGCCTGATGAAATACTCCTCCATCTGGGGACGAATAATCTACCCCATGACGATGACAACGAGGTGATTGCCAAATTAGCATCTCTGGCTGACCAGATAGTCGAGGAAACTAGTGCTTCTGCCATCACACTCTCGTCGATCATACATCGCGCAAATGAAACAACAAAGGAATTCAGCAAAGTGGAAGACGTAAACAGAGGTCTCAAACTTCTAGCCAATAAGCACGGCTGGTCATTCATCGACAACAGCAACATCGACCCTCGCTCACACCTGTCGGTAGATGGCATACATCTAAATGGCTTCGGCATTCGTGCTCTCGCTATAAACTACATAGCACACATTCGCGGAAACACAACGCGTATCACCGATGAGTCATCGCCGAGTTTTTGGCAGCACCATCATCAGAAATTCCGTCGGAGACCGAAAGGGAGGGTATTCCCTCTCGATTGGATGGACAATCCGGAGACCGCCAAAAGGCTGCTGAACCCCAACCACTGAACTCTGATGGTCAAGGATATGAACACCTAGTAGATGGTCACATTCCAAATACAGATTTATGTGGGCTGAAAATACGTCACCCCAATGTCAACTCGCTCCCCAGTATAAGTCGTGAGATTAAAGCAAATCCTTTGATTAGTACTCAACTGGAAAATTTTACCGGATTGAAAGTAGCACATATTAATGTCTGTAGCCTCCTGCCTAAAATAGATGAAATTCGGTATATTTTGATTACATTTAATTTTGATACTTTGTGCATTTCTGAAACGTGGCTCCATGAACAAATTGGAGATCATGAGATTCTGCTAGAGGGTTATAATATTATAAGAAAGGATCGTGTGTGTAAAAGAGGAGGAGGTGTTTGTTTATATGTGAGAAGTTCTTTAACTACAACCAATAAAAGTGATTTTATTGAGGAATATGATATTGAGTCAGTATTAATTGAACTAAAATGTAAGAAAATGAATTTATTGGTAAGTTGTATAGATACCGTCCCCCTAATGCTGGAAATGAGTTTTTTGAGATATGTACAAGTATGTTTGAGAAATTATTAATGGATAACAAGGAATTTATTATTTTGGGTGATTTTAATGTTGATTATAGTGGTGGAAATAACTCTACAATTCATGCATTAGAATGTCTTTTCTCTTTACATCAGCTTGTCCACAAGCCAACACGCGTTACCGCCTCCTCTTCTACGTGTATTGACCATATACTTACTACAATACCCGAGAGCCATATTATAACTGATGTTGCACAGATCTCGTTAAGTGATCATTACATGATTTTCACGTGTGTTAAGTGTTCGGCTAGAAACTCAGGCCATAAATTGGCCCGTTTCAGAGATTACAGTGAATTTAACTGTGATGATTTTGTCAATGATATATGTAACTGTGATGTTTTGACAAATCATCAAGATTTCTCATCTCAAATTATTTGTGATGATATTTGGCAAAATTGGATAAATGCATTTCTGAAAATATGTGATAAACATGCACCAATGAAATATATTCGAATAAAGAATAGATATAATCCATGGATAACATCAGACATTATAGGTATGATGTATAAGAGAGATTACCTGAAACGCAAGGCTACATGTGCTACTTCTTTGAATGAATATCGGAAACAAAGAAACATTGTCACTGATGCAATTCGTAAATCAAAGAAAGTGTATTTAGCATCAGTTTCTGAAACGTATAAAAACAACGCTAAGAAACTTTGGAGGGAATTACATAGAGCCAAGGGCAATTCGAAATATCTTAATAGTGTTCATAATGAAATAAGTCCTGATAAATTGAATGATTTTTTGTAAATGTTGGGCAGAAAATTTTTAATTCTTTTGATAATGCATCATTATGTTGGAAAAACCCGAAATGTCTTTACAAATTTAGATTCTCTGATATAGAAGAGGATGATGTACTAAAGATTTTACGTGAACTGCCAAAAGACAGTAATTTAGATATTTTAGATATAGATAGTAAACTTTTGAATATTGCCTCATTATATATATCTAAAACTTTGACTGGTATTTTCAATGGTTCGTTAAAGAGTGGACTTGCATTTGAAGATTGGAAATTCGCCCGTGTCACCCCTATCTACAAAGGGAATGGAGATAAAGAAGTTTTGTCAAATTACAGACCGATTTCGGTTGTCTCTCACGTTGCAAAAGTTCTTGAAAAATTTGTCCAAAAGCAGTTCATTTCTTATTTACTTCATCATGAATTGATTACTTGTTGAACAGTCAGCATTCTTACAATATCAGTCAACTGTTACGTGCTTGCACAGAGTAATTGATGACTGGCTTGAAGCTCTAAATGCCCGTGAAGTAGTGGCAGTGTGTTTCCTAGATATATCCAAATGTTTTGATGCAATTTCACATGAATTATTACTTTTGAAATTGCAATATCATGGAGTTTATGGCACTGAATTATGCTGGTTTGAGAGTTACCTGAAAGGAAGGAAACAAGCAGTATGTTTGAATGGAAAGCTATCAAAGCCAAACAAAGTAACAATAGGAATCCCTCAAGGTGGAGTTCTTGGACCCATACTCTTTTTGCTCTTTATCAATGATATCACTCAGAGTGTTAATTCAGGTATCTGTAATATATACGCTGATGACGTTGCAATCTACAGCTATGGGCAAAATGTAAATGATGATGAAATAAGGCTTCAAGCCTGCATTGATGAAATATATAGCTGGTATAGAAATAACAAATTGAAAATTAATGCTGATAAAACAACTTAATGTAATGGTTGTATCCTCACGTTTTAAGCCTAATTTGAAGGATTTGAATGTGAACCTTAATGGAATCAGACTTAAACAAGTCGATTGTGTAAAATATTTGGGTGTTAACATAGACAGTCATTTGACTTGGGATAATCATGTAAAACAGCTGTGTAAAAGCTTAGCATATAAAGTGTTTTCTTTACGACGACTTAGTAGCACCCTTGACACTCGGTTACTTAACATCCTATACAAGTCTACCATTCAACCATGTTTTGACTATGCTTGTTCTGTGTGGGGAAACTGCTCCGCAAAAAATCGCGAATCTATACGACGCATTCAAAAAAGAGCTGCCCGTGTAGTTTGCAAACAATTTGGATATGGTGATATAAGCGTGACTGAATATTGTTTAACCAATTGAAATGGCAAAGCCTAGAAACCCGACGTGACTATTTTCTTTGTATGCTCATGTATCAATGCATTCACGGCACAGCACCAGTCAGGCTTTGCAATGAAGTAGAAATGTATTTTGATAGACATGGCCTAAACACAAGAAATGCAAATGCGTTAAGTGTAGTATTACCGAAGCCAACAATGAAATGTTTAAACAATCTTTCAGATACTCGGGCTCCATTGCCTGGAATTCTCTTCCCACTGAAGTGCAAAATGCACCAACTCTTTTGACTTTTAAAAGGTTTTACAAACGTACCTTTTTTAAGACATATATTGTGAAATAGCAGTTCTTAGTTATTCAATGCCTTGAAATGTATGTATACAGCCGTTACTACATTTTTATTTTGCCTAATGTCGTGTATTTGTATATCCAATGCTGATTGTAAACTTTTTTTTTCCTTTATTTGAATTTTGTGAGCTTTTCCTGCACGGGGATTCCTCAGATATTTCATTAAGTATGATTTTATATTTTTAATGATTGATTGATTAATTGTTGTAATGGTTATTTTGAACTGCCGGGCTGTCACTTTTTACCAGTCACCTACCACACATTTTCATCTCTGTATTTCAGTAGGCCTATACATAGAAGTGGAGGTTGTTGTATCGCATTTTTTTTTTTATTGACACGTTTATGTGCATGTATAATGCCATCGCCAGTGTCGTATTAATGTATATTACGTTGTGTTTCTAGAATGTGTATTGTATGTGTGCATTGTTTGTGTGAGTATTTGCCTGTGATATGTCATCTTGTGTTGTATCACTGCATGTGGTGCGAGTGTGTGTTCGAGTGAGTTTTGTGTGTGGTGTGTCTGTTGATGGTGTGCGTGTGTAATTGTGTGTGTGTGTGTGTATGTGTGTGTGTGTGCGCGTGTGTGTGTGTGCGCGTGTGTAAGTGAGTGTGCCGTGTGTCTACTGTAGGCTTGACCGAGTGTCTGGTGTTGTATAAATGGGGTTGCTGCGAACTGCGTGTTTCAGTCTTGTGTGTATTGATTCTGTTTGGTTTGAATAGTGGGCAGAATATACTCCAAAACTTAGCATTTTTCATTTTTTTTAAACGAATTGTGCATTTGTATCCCAGTCCGGCAGTCCTTTTTGTTCTAAATCTGTTGAAAATGATTTTTTTTTTTTCGCTTTTTGATGGTCTCTCTTTTATAGTATATACATGTCCCCTGTGCAGGAAAATGCATTGTTTTTACACAGGACTTCGATGTAAAACAGCTTTTAGCTGATCGTTTTTATCCTGTATAAATATGTTTCAATAAATACATAAATAAATACTCTTTGTACTGTATTTTTTTGGTGTGGTTTGGTTTGGTATCTTATTTCTGCATTTTTCAAACACAAGATATATTTTGCATAATGATTACATAAAATACATAACTGAAAAGTCACAAGACATGATAAGATATAATTGAACAAAATAATAAATAATAATAACTATAATTTGATTTGATTTTGATTTGATATATTGGTTTCTGTATCATTTTAAATGTACATGCATATATATATATATATATATATATATATATATATATACATGTACAGTACATACATTTTTCGTGCCTTACAAAGTATTTTTTTTCTACATTGCCTTTACACAATGTACAGCAAAACGTATCAGCAGTGCAACAATGAATAATACAGTGGGGCTAGGCACAGCATAAGCGGGGCTTGATTTGCGTACTACACATCAGAAAAAAAAATAAGAGGGAGGGATTTCTTCCGTAGAAATAGGGAAAGGAAAAAGGGAAAGGAAAGGTCTGTCTGCTTTCATTAAAGGTTTACTTCACCTGAATCACTGATCAGCAAGGCATGATAAAATATTTTCTCACGGTGGTAGAGGTGAACAGTCAATATACAGTTCATGGTAGGCTTCATGATTACGTAATAGATTAAATAGGGAGATATTCGTGTAGAATATATTAACAATGACAATGAAATTACTTATATCCAGAGAGCAACACGGTTTTGACAATAGTCCTTACAAATAATGTGAACGTAATCACGTGGAATTGAAAAATTGCAGGAAACTCCAGACAAATAAAATGCATGCATGGACTTTAAGTACAGAAATAAATAAGTCAATGAAAAGAAAAAAGGAGATTAGTGTATAAGTGCGTTCATTTTTCAAACAATGATCTTTAAAAAAAGATAATGCAAAGTCACAGAGCTACTTCTTAGACCTACATGTACGGTTATGGTTTTGAAATCATGAAAACTCACAAGTGTCACTGCTTGTTAGGCCTATAACATGAAAACGGGAAAAGAAATAAGATGAATGAGGTATATCTATTGTAATGAAAACAAATATAGGTTTTCCCAGTAAATTGCACACTTTTGCCATTCAAGTTCTTTTTCCGAGCATTCAGTTTCACGCATTCCACGCTCGGAGCACTGAACCAGCAATCAAATTAAAAATCCGGTCATTCGAATTCACTATCGGAACATTCAAATTCACTGTCGGAGCATTCAAATTCACTGTCGGAGCATTCAAATTAGATCTTGGAGCATTCAAATTTGAGAGAGGAGCACGCATTCAGCAATGAGCATTCAAAATCACACGGAGCATTCAAATTCACTATCGGAGCATTCAAATTTGAGAGAGGAGCACGCATTCAGCAATGCGCATGCAAATTAATGTCAAGCTGGCGACGGAATCTCGTCGGTCATTCAAATTCGTGAGTAGGGAACCATGTTCCAAATAACTGCATTCAATTTAAAAGAAGGTCGGAATTTAGTTAATTTAGGGCCGTGTATGTGTGTCTTTTTCGTCTAGCTTTGAATATATGTGGATTTATGATGGATAAATATTTATTTTGCAGTAGAGATCCACCTGTCCATTGACAAATATGAACTCGGGTTTCACGAAAAGGAATATACAGACACATGTCCCTCAGATAGGACATAAAATGCAGGTCCCATGTGTGACAGAGTCACAACTCATGCATACAAAAGATCCCACTTCATTTATTTATCGCAAAGAGCAGAGTGTTAAACCCGGTGAAGTTGTCCCACCTTATATCCACTGGACCCCATGGAAGTCCAACTATTGCAACCATCTTCTTAGATGGAAAATGAAACAAACAAACAAACATCAGGCACTGTTACATTGCTTGTAGTATATATGCCTACAAAGGAGCATGATACGGAAGGTTGGTTGACACCTTCGGAAAAAAAAGAACAATTTCGACTAGGCCTACATTGAAACTGATAACATGAACATTGTGTACGTCTTATTTGTTGTTTATTGCTATCTTATTGGTTTACCTTTTTTCGGGACTATATGAGGTCATTTGTCAAGTGTTTGTGTGTCAGTTTGTCTTTAAATTGATGCATTACCATTATGTGGTTAGTGTTTGGGCGTTGTCAGCATACATGCAGTGTCATCAAGAAGTACAATAGACTGTCGTTGTGTTATATGGATGCACTGCTGATTGGATCTTACAATTTAGAATTTCTTGAGATGAAAAACAAAGAATACATGAACAGAGAACAATGTATAACCTTTAAACAATAATAATTACACTATATGGAAGCATTCCTTGCTTGTGTATGCAATATCTCCTTTCTTTAAAAAAAAATATATATATATATATATTTATATATATATTCCATTTTCCTCGTTAAATTGATCGCACGAAGTAGGAACTTGATCGCCTGAAAATGAAATTGAACGCTCCAAACAAGCTCACAGGGACTATCACATGACTGTCGCGTGGATTTGAATACAGAAGTAGGAAATGCAATGCTCGCATTTGGAAATTGAACGCCCAATCGTGAATTTAGTTTCACGAAAACGAAATAGAACGCCCATAAATGAAACTGATTGCTCGGATTCTGAATTTGAAAGACCGAGTATTTCCGCGTGCGTGCACTGTGTGAATTTGAATGCACGTTCAATAAATTTGGATGACAAAGGTATGAAATTGGCCGGGAAAACCTATATCTAAGAATTGCTAGTGTGTTTCCGCAGTAAATGTATCAAAATCCTAAGTCTTACCTTTAGAAGGAAGGACTAAAGGCAACAAAGGTGAAAGGGTGATGGTGGCATACAGCCTCACTATTCTTGCCTTGACAAAAGAATCTTAGCTTTATGTTGATACAAAATTTGGCTGTTTTGTTTACCCCATGTTCTCAAATTGTTGCATCAAATTGCATGAAATCCGCGTATGCCGCCTAGAAAAGGAAGACTGTTCCGTGAAAGACGTTATCATTAAAATGTAAAATCATTTTGAGCCAATGTGTGCCGATTTTACATCTTATGAAGGACTGAAGGCAATATGAATGAATTACGTTGTCCCAATGCCAAACTGCAGGTGGACGGGAAATCAAACCTGGGATTGAAATTTTGAGATGTAAAAGATGAAATTGTTTATTCTGTTGTTGGCATTTGTTTGTCAATATTTCACTGCAACCTAAACGGCAAAAGTGTGCTCACATTACAGCATTCCGTAAGTTATATACACGTTCGAATTAATCACGTACTTTCGTTAATGTTTAGGTGGAAACGGAGTTGTTCTGATTACAAATGAAACAAACATTCTTCATCTCCACTCCCCACCCTCCATCCCCCTAACCTACCACCCCCCCCCCCGAAAACAAAGAAAACAAATTATCCATGCGTACACACCATGTGCATCACAATAATAATAATAAAAAAAAAACACACGGAAACCGTATTCTTGTCTCCATACACCTAAAATGATTGTTACGATCATTCTCTCAGTTCCAGATAAGGTGTCAAAATGTGATCATCCAGGTAAAGTATCGCACGGAAAATGGGATCCAGACACCCTGCGGGATGGATCCATAAAAACCCTGATGTGTGATGAAGGTTATCGAGTCAGTGGTAGTGCAACGTTGCTTTGCATGACTTCAACAGACTATGGTCAAGCAACACACTTGCCAGTTTGGAATACATCAATCCCATTTTGCCAACCAATCGAAAGTAAGTCCTCAAAAAATATCAGCATCGGATCAGCAACAGATGAACTTCCTTCATGTAATATTTTGCCAACCAGGTGAGCAAAATGCTTAAACCTAAAACCTTTATCACCGACGTGTATCATACCCAGAAATATGATAAAGTACCTCAGCCTTACATAAGTGTTTACTCTCCGAAGTAGAGGACTTCTTTGAAAGTTTATGTCAAGATTATTATTTTTCTTTCTTGTAAAATTGCGTTTGTGCGTATTATTCTACAAGCATTATGACATGCTTATTTTCAGCTGACTTCACAGCTGCTGATGTAAGAAAGGCATTTGACGGGGAAGAAATTTTAGAAGATGAAAAACAAATATAAACAAGCGGCGAAACATGTTTTGATTAAAGACACCTGAGACTTGTTTAAGAAAATGAGAAGAAGTCAACTTGAAATCAAATATGACAGAATCTTTGAAAGAACGCAATCACAGGACAGATGTCTTCAAATCTCCATCGAGAAACTACAGGTAGCAAAGAGAGAGAGAGAGAGAGAGAGAGAGGTGATGCGTAGAGTGGTCATAGAATTCTTGCGTCTACCCAAACCTATACTTTGCCTCAATCTTCTTTGTTGCATTTTCAACTCGGAAAAAAGCGAATATTTGTCTTTATAATTAACCATTTTTGTTATTTTCTCTGAATTACCAGGCTCTGGACATGATGATTTTTATCTATCTGTTTGCTTGTTTGTTTGTTTATTTTTTTCGAATGACGATCTAGACGTCGTACTTGCTCTATTATTGACCAAATTCCTATCACTTTTGTTTGCGCGTAAACTAAAGAAAGAATTGTAAGATGGTGGCATCGTCATACTTGCCTTAGCGAAAATTATGCGATTGTGAACATAACCATTTTTGGTGGGAACATAATGAAACTTCCATTGTTTTTTACTGGACAAAAATAACATAAAATTTCAGCAGGCTCATATTTCAGGTTTTATTCAAAATTCTAATGGCATTCACTCTGCACACCTTGGCACTGGTCCAGCATTCCCTGACCAGTAAAAATCATTGCTGGACCAGTAGCTTTTCAAGAATGGACCAGTAAACATAGAAAAATTGGACACCTGTACTGGTCCTTCCTGTCTGTCGGACCACAAGAAAAAGAAAAAGAAAAGAAAAATGGGTTAGTGTGCAGCTCTGCTTTCTTCTCGTCATCTCCTACAAAAAAGAATGTATCATTTCATTTCGAGTGTCATTCTGGAGATTAAAAAGGAATAATTGATCGACACAATTTCGTCTTCTAAAAAAAAGGAATATAAAAAGAAACCTTGTGTCATTTCCTTGGGAAGAAAAACAAACACAGTCATGGCCCTGTACTGGACAAAAGAATTTTGCCTGTTTTACTATACGGTGCAGGGAACATGACTATCCTATTTAGCTCTGTATTCTTATAAGCTTGTGCTTTTCTGTATTAAAAAGAACAAAACAAAACAAACTTTGTCTTTGTGTTGGTTAATAGAGTTCTATACGATATTTCAATTTGTCATCCTGTTGCAGCATGGGTCGGATGTCTTCGAAAAATTGCTATTACAAGTTCGATAGTTGTCGGATTAGTTCTCGTTATTTTGGGAACCTGCATCCTCCAAAAGTTCACCACCAAAACTTGCACTTGTGATAAGGTATAAGAAGTTACTACTGCGTTACCTTAGCTGAGAGATATCTTTAATGAATTACAATCAATAATTTCAATTACACTGTACTCATCCATGAGCGGAAAATATGTCTTTCAAAACCTGTGGTCAGTTGTCAGTGCCATATAGATATCATATGCGTGATTTTGAAACTTTAAGGAGATATAATCATGTAAAGAAAAATGATATTGGACTGTCATTCCAACAAGCATCCCTCGGGCAATTGCACATAGCATGTAAGAATCTTGTTAAATTGGTTTTGGACATACATATATGAAAACATTTATACTGCAACAACAACAAAAAAAGCCTCATGGGTAATCTTTGTATGTGCGTGGTTGTGAAGATAGATTCAGGTGTTCGTGGAAGTAAACCAGTAAGTAATAAACTAGAGTAAAGTTTGGAATAAAATGTAAGAACTTTTTAAAGTATAGGGGTGAAGATGTGCTTATGATATTTATCAATTTCTCTCCCTGTACACATGTATCTGTTAGATCGCAACTGCAGTTCTGTATTTTTAGCAAACATGTAAACAGAAAACAGTAAGAATCAAACCTGTCATCTACTTCTTTCTGGGCACCGACACTCCCACTAGGGTATCACTGGTTGTCGGCAGTGAAACAATAAACTTGGAAGTATGCCCAGTTGACAATTATCGATGAACATGATGAAAGTCATAGCACATTTTTACCACCTGCGCTAAAATATCTTAATATCTTTCATTAAGCCTTTCAGTCGCCTTGGGCTACTCAATAGCAATGTCGGAATTTCAGTGCCTGGGTATAGTTCCAAGTTCATCGTATGACTGCCGGTAATCAGGGACAGCCTGCCAGTAGTCTCGCTGCCCGGAAAGCAATAGATGACACGTTCGATTCCAACTGGCTCCTTTTGCCGACGTGCTTGTTAAAATGCAGATCGATCAGCAGTTCTGACTTTACAAAAACATTTGCACAGACGGAGACAACTTTATTCTTAAAAATAATACCACATAAGACACATTTTGAAGTACAGTGTGTATTCTTCAATTCTCGATTCGTCTCCGCAGAATCACACTCCTAGAACAAAAATGAGAAGCTCAGCAGACAAGAGCTCACTGCCTCTCCACGACATTAAGAGGCAAAAAGGTGAAGAAGTTATTGATGCTCAAAAAGAGGCATACATTGACATGTCACGTACAGCACAGAAAGAAAAGACGAAGGACGTCACATTTGCGGAGTCCACGGATATTGATCAAGATGGTTATTTACTTTCAAGAGCTGCAGGAGACTGTTCTGGATCTAGAAATATTCTGTCAACAATTTACGAAGACATTCCGACAACTTCCGACCAAACATTTACCTTTCTAGAACCACATTATGTAAATGAGGTACTAAATGTCGGTAAGACTGACACACACAAGCCCCTAGCGTTGAGTGCGAACGATCCGTTATATTCTGTATCCATTTACTCAAGCAAGCCAATTGAAAAGCCCGAGGTGGATGAAGATGGGTACCTTGTTCTTGAAGCAAATGCTGGTGAAATTATCGATGATCAGTTTGCTACCACAGACTGCTTGCCCGCTTCCCAGATACCTCTGTATGAAAATGAGATTTCTCCAGGAGCGGATATCCATAAAGCAAACGTTCACGCCAATCCACCAATGTACGAGAGCATTTCTAGTAACCCAGAACTTTGAAGAAGTTTGAAGCCATGACATCATAATAGGAGAGTTCGATCCTGACGAGATTCAATGACATGTTCGCGTTCTCGTTATTGAAGTAAATGATGTCGTCGAAGACCAGTTTCCAGCCAGGGCAAATTGCCCTTCACTGGAAAATCTCAGTGCCAACGAAAATTCTCCTGCAACTAATTTCCGTGGGTTTCCTTCCACGATCAATACGTTTTAGAAAAACCTGAACATGCTTTCGTAGTTTCATTGGAATCCTACCTCTTTGTTCTCTGTATCCATTGATTATTGCAAACGGATCATGATAAGGGTGGAATACTTAAATGCAAAGGAAATGATCCATGTTTATTCTTTGTTTTTAAACAACAAGAATGGATGAAATTCGTTTTCAAGTCAAATGGAGATGTGTGATCAGTGGCAGTCATTAACTAATATAAATGGACGATTACACCAAGAGTTTTCTCCTGACGGATAGACGATTAGATCTCCTCATTCCAACACATCTGTGAAGGTACATGGTTTCATATCGAATATTAAGTATGCTGAATTTGTAAAAGAGCACAGTCATTCAATGTCACGATGGATATTGCACTTTACAGAATCTTTTTACATCTACCAGTTATGGTTTACGTGCCTGGTATAATTGCGAGAAACAGATATCAAAAGGTATTTTTCATGACTTGAGCGGTAAGTTGTTAAATCCTTTAATTCTGTCACCTTTTTTCCCTGTGTAATGTTGTTTTAAAACTTCATCTAAAACCTATCTTCTCCAGCCTCGTTTTTGTGATTTTCTTTTCTTTACACTTACACTTCCATTTATGAGCATTTATTGAATGTATGTTAAAACTACAAAGCGTAATTCACAAATTGAATAGTGCCTTGTCGAGTACGACGATAATTAAACTATTTCAGATATCTTTATATTTCCGACGTTTTATACACATTGATGTTCTACAATAATTTCAAATATGTAAAATATCATTGCATGCCGTTTTTATATCTCCCCTTCGTTTCTTCACTTAATTTAGTTTCTCCTTTTTGATCAAAATAGCTTGTGAATTCTACTTCCTCGCTTCGAAAAAAAAAAAATGGTTTCAATATACTTTAAAAGTGTGAGCAGTTATCAACAATGTTTGTTCCGTGGTTAATCAAAATCAATTTAATCATAATGTTGCATACAAATCAAAGCTTGCTGTACAATTGCATTTATTTGCACAATGTGCAAGCTCTATCCTGCATTAAGCGTAATTATATGAGTAAACCAGCTTGCGTTTGTGAATCTCACGTAAACGTCGAACAAGAATTGTACTAGACACAGCAGATGATACTGATTGTATGCGTTTTCTTCTTAATGGCGATATAAATACTAACATTAAGCATTATTATACACGTTATGATTAAACCAGCTTGTGTTTGTGAATCTCACGTAAACGTCGAACAAAAATTGTACTAGACAAACCGTTGTCACAGCCGATGATACTGATTTTATAGGTTTTCTTCTGAATGGTGATTTAAGCACAAACATTACCTCAGATATTTAAGAAATACCTTGCAGTAGTTAAGACTAATTCCACTTTTTTTTTAATGCATCTCACATCGTAATTTCAAATTCACTCCATTGAGTGATTGAGGCTTCATATCGTGTATATTGAAATGTATGCCATGTGTTACACTTTTCTTGTTTTTAAATATGTTTGCCATCAGTTGTGTATTTATTATCTGATGTTACAACAAAAAGAGAACAAAGTACGGATCTACGTTAATCATTCTCTCTAGCAAAAAGAAAATGGCTGCAGCTTTGATCAGACGAAGAACAGTAAATGACACACTTGCACGAACACACAAACACACATATAAGAGGCAAGTGCATTCTAAAGCTCGAAAGTTGACCCTTTTAAAGACACCCAGTCGCGAGGATACATGGACATATTTCAGCCGCGGGCGGCAGCACGTAAACTCGCTTCCGAAGTTGCTACGAAGCGAAATGTGTGTGGGCGCAAGACATCCCTAAAGCAATGTATCGCGCTATAGTATCTCGTTTGCTCGCTTGATTGATCTGAGCGCGGGGAGTACGTTTTGTGTAATGTGAATTGAATGTATGGTATACTGTATGTACTGTGTGATGCAATGTTCGCATGAGCTATAGTAGCTAGCTGCCTATACTTGTACGACTACAGTGTACGCCTTCTCTTCATCGCACCGTCGATCGTCGTCAGTCGTTAACTACACTGTAATCGTCAGATCAGATTATATATAGGTAGGGTGGCCATCATGGACGATGACACATCGTCATGGGTAGCGGATATTACCGCCGAGTTGTCCATTCTGAACGCGGACGATTGGGTCGGAGACCCTGTGTCTTGTGTAGCCCTACTACATATCGACCACCCTTATTGAAACCGACCGCGTATAATTCGCGCACTGAACACTTAGTACGCACTTCTCAGCGCGCAAAGCACATAAAAATGGATTGGCTTTGAATGTAGATGAGGATGGTGTGGGAAAACGCGATAATTCATTGTTCATTAATGGTTTTAATCAAGGACAAAATTTCGAATGAATATTTTCACCGAATCGTAATGACAGCACAATGTAATGTCTATGGAAGTTTCTAAAAGGCTTCTAAAAAGCTTCGTACAACACGGTGTTCAATACAACTCGGTTTGCGTGCATTGTCAATGCAAAAACAGCGGTCGATCCTATTAACGCGATTTACCGCGGGGAGCTGAAACGAGACCACGCAAGTTCGTCGGCGATATTTTTGCACTGAAACTTCGAATCGAAAACGGAACAACGGCATTTGATAGAGCTGGATTTTCTCAATCACGTAGGTCAAGTTTTTTTACGTGAATTTCAGTGTTAAATATTCTTATCAAGCAGATAAACATTAGGCGGTCGATTAGTAGTAGGTCCAACCATACTTGCCCTGGCGTGTGTAAATTCAGGACGGGGACCGGAAGCGACTGTGCCCGTGCAGGGCCAACGGCCACAGTTGCACTGCACAGTGTAACTGTGGCCGTGATAGAAGGGGGCCGTGCACCAACCGACATACCTTCAAGTCGAAGTAGGGCCTAAACTAGAATCTATTATTGTTAGATCTATCATCTTTGAACCTTTAGTTCCCCTGTTTAAGCGTTAGAGTTCTACCAGATCTATTGGGTTAGACTACATGTATGATGGAGCTTGCGATAGATCTATTCATTTTTTTTTTTATTTATTTGCAAATCCTAAATCATATTCTTGGGGAATTTGCATAACATGATTGATATGAAAAACTTCTCATTTAATGGGACTAATCACATTAAACTGACCCAGCAAATGTCATTTCAATTACGGCATTATCATAATTTGACATAAATGAGAACGCGGAATTATACATAGAAAAATAGGCCTACTTGTCGATCAAACGCAAATGCCCTAAAGTTACTGATACTAGATTAGAAAAAGTAATTCCACTTCAATCACTGATTCATGTGTAGACTTCTACTTACACATCATCTGGATCTGGATTCCTTGAAGTTGTTGACTTGGCCAGCTGGGGTTGCTTGATTGGCGTAAGCCGTGGCAACACAATTCCACCGTGCATGTCGTAACACGAATTTGCACATTCTAAATAAAAATTCCTGCAAAACTGTTCATGCAACTCCAGCAAGTGGAAAGCAAAATTTTCATCGGCACGCTGACGCTGAAGCCTCCCCCTCTGGTCTCTTACTTGTCCTCCAGCTAAGAACACGTCTCTCTGCGTTCTCCACTCGTCGATAGCGTCAAACAAGTAGATACGTTGCCTCGAGTTGGACGGCTGTTTGATCTCCATTGTGAGGTTTCATTACTAAACCAAAGCCAAGGCTAAGCCGAAACAGTACAGCACTTTTTATTGCAAACAGTACTCGCATACCACACACAATATTGATACTGACATACCGGTACCGACGACTTTCTATCAACTTTGTTATGTTACGATCCGGCCCAACGTACTGTAAGCTGTACGTATAACACATGCAGCTGACGCAGCAGACAACATTGCACGATGAGATCATAACAACCTGTCATATGGCCATATGCATTGCAACTTGCTATACATGAAGCTTAGAGTTTTAATATTTCTTCATCAAAGCATATTTATAAATACCAAATATTAAACAACGTAATATATGAATAATTTATGATATCGTTATATAATATTTTCAGACATTTTTAAATATCATTGCCTATAATATAGATTGCTGAAATTGGCACCATAGTGCATATAAACAGAGACTGGAGCCAGATACGTACGTACGTACACCCTACAGCTCTCACTACTTGTTGTGTCGCGGACCGGGAGAGATTTTCATGCGCATGGCTGTTGTGCGGTTTTGTGCATGCACCCATTCGGCCCCATTCGGTAGGTATTCGGGCGTCCATGTTGAAATTACAGTGGACAGCTCGCACGGCGCTCGTGCCCCATCAGGTTTTCGCTGGTGCGCTGCGTAGCGTCGTGTTCGGCATTCGGTACGTACGGGGGTACAATAACGGGAGGAGCAGCTTGTCGTGCTTTTCTACTGAGCTGCGAATCGCCTGCGACGACCGGCTGCCTTTAAAAACACATGGTGCATATTCAGATAATAAAGTGGTTCATACTTTTCACACTACATGCGAGGCGTAGTCTTACAGTTCATTAGGTGCATGAGTATGCCATGAATATATATATATATATATATATATATACAGTATATATATATATATCTATTTATTTATGTATTTATTTATTCATTTATTTATTTATTTATTTACTTATATACATGTGTGTGTGTTTGTGTGTGTGCGTTTGTTTGAAGTGTATTAATCTGTCATAAATTAACAACCGAAAATGAAACAAGCAAGGGAGGACAGTGCAGTTATTGTTTGAAAAACAATCAGATAAGGAGATATTCAAGTTGAGGCCAAGTTTTTATTACAGGTTTTCCCGCTGAATTTCAAAATTGTATCACTCAGTTTAATGATAATATCATTAAAATTCGCGATAGTTGTGATCGCCAATGCAAATAGGCATTGGATTTCGTATTTGTTCATTCGATTTAGTTATTCATTTTCTCTCGTTGGAATTTGCTCTTTGTGCAAAACAAAATTCAAATGTGTCACCTGCAATTTAGATAAAGACCATGCAGATTAAGGAATGGCTATTCAAAATAGTTTTCCTTCGTTCGAAATAATTATTCTTGCAACACAATTTTCAAGAGAGTCATTCACATTTAAACTAGGAGCATAAAGATTAGTAAAGGGGCATTCAAAATCAGATGGCAGTAGCATAGGTGTTTCTTCAGTCATTCAAAATCATGAAAGGGCAAGCAAGTCTTAAATAAGTGCATCTAATTTAAGATGCATCTTACAAGAAAACAGCTATTACAAATATACGTATAGGCATGCCAAACTCATTCTCCATCAAACTACGTTCATGAACAGTTCGTCGAGTTAGTCGGCTCCGTTACAATGCAATAATGGCAGAAAATCATCCTGTACGATACAGACGCATATCAATTGAGGATAGAGGCGCCTAATAGACGCATTTGAGAGCGAGGATAGAGACTATCTCGACAATACTCGAGCTTGCCGATAACCTTGGGTATCAAGAAGTCTACCGCGAGGTCAATTGTCGCCACCTTCTTGCGAAACTATAATATATAATGGCAAAGCTTTTCAAGAGAAATATAGACATGATTAAATATATAGATAATAGAAGAAAAAAAACCCAAAAATTAAAAATGAAAAAATCCTTAAAATCAAATAACAAATCATTAAACTGAATCCCCAAAATGAAATTGAGCGCCCAAACAGGCTCTTCATGCCTACTTTTTTAATTTGAATGCACGAGTATCGAAATTCAATACACAGCATCTGAAATTATAAGTACGTTCACGATTTCGTATGCATGTTAATTAATTGTTTTGCTCTAAAAATAAATCGAATGATGATAACAAAAAATCAAATGCTCTGATATGAAACTAATTTGCAGATTAATTTATTTGAATGCTCATAAGTTGAAAAGCGTGCCGCCAAATGAATTCCATTGCCCAAGTTTTAATCTTGAAAGACCGATATCGATCGTTTGACGTCAGTGCGTGAATGTGAATGCACTTTAATTGATTTGAGTGGCAAAAGTATGAAACAGAGCGGGGATTAATTCTTTCTTGTACTATGCATCATCTACAGAACTCTCAGAAATAAGAATTATTGAATTGCTACTGATTAATTTCATTTTTCGTTCAAACCTCATATTAAAGTGCATGCTGCGACCCTAGCACATACGATGTGAACAAATTTAAGTCACAAGGAATTCACAAATACAGTGCACTTTCGTTATAACGAAGTAAAGTCGAAGTCCCAAAATGATCATACATTTATTATTTGAATGTATACTATACCTTTCGGCTACGACGAAACGATGATTTCGCTGTAACTGGAGTCGTCTGTAATTCATACACATTTCATACGGACATCAGATGTCTACAACTGTGCTTTACGAAATTACATTCGTTATGCCTATTAACTGGTATCTACATGTATTTATCAATCTCTCCTTATATTGATTATGTATTTACAGTTTTTGATCTCATCAGCATGATGAACAACAGTCATAGCAATCATTGTAAAATAGGTTTTCGCGGTCAATTTCATACTTTTGTCACTCCAATTCATGAATGCGCATTCAAATTCGCACAGTGCACGTAGGCGAAAAAAAAAATGGGCATTTAAATTCAGAATCCAAGCATTCAATTTCATCTATGGGAGCTCTATTTCACGTGTGGCGTTCTATTTCCAAAGTTTCATGTAAAACATGCAAAGAGGTGTACACAACCCAGGCTTATGCATTCAATTTTTAATGCTTTTGTAGTGTTCTGTGTAATGCTTGGTTTTTCATTGTAAGATATTTGGATTATAAGGTCCAATCAGCAGTCCACCAAACAACCGGGCCAACGACAACTTAAACATACTCCTTGATGGCACCGCAAACACTAAAAAAAGGACAACGCTCCTAGAGTTTATAAACATTTCATCATTATCTAAAGGCAAACTCAAATACAATAATCTCACATAGTCCCGCAAAAGTTAACAAATAAGATATCAATAAGCTACATACAAGAAGTATCTAAAAGGCCTGCCATGTTCGTTGTTTCAGTTTCCATGTAGTAGATATTGTTTTTTTCTTGAAGGTGTCAATCAACATCACCTATTATTCTCGTTTGTTTCCAGTAAATGAAGTGCCCGTATATGGCTGTCATTATTAGATATCCTCTCTGCCTGATTTTACCCGCCTGCTTAGAGTTCAATTTTTAATTTTCTCTTTAATTTAAATATATGAAATTCAACGGATGAAAACTTTTTTTTTTCTCGCAGCGAGTCATCTCGATTTCAGTAGCTTGTGTTTGCAAAATTATCCTTCTCAAAACAGTAAATTTTTCATGAAATAGAAAAATAACATTCATGGATGCATCTTCTTTTTCCGAATTTTTAACACTGTCTTAATTGACGATTACATTATTTTCTGTTATTTTTTTTTATTTCAACACCTTTACACATTTATGATGTTAAAAAGTAAAATAAGAAATATGACCTCCAGTATAGGGCTCACACCTGTAAATAAAATGGAATGTCATACACCCCTTCACAAATTCGACAAAGAGAAAAAAGTGATTAAAAATCAGTGATGCAGTTTGGCAAAAAAAAAATGAATAGCTGTAGATATTGAGTATGAATTCCTCTACAAACTGCATTTTGGTTGGAAGATGAAAGCTTTTCTGATGGAATTTGAGGGGACTATATTTCATTGGCTGCATGTACCGAGAATAGGTGATTTTCTGATTGACAAGAACTTGTAGTCTGGCTTTGCGGACCCTTGCAGTTTGAGCCAAAGAACCTGCCTTGAAAGTTTGATGGATGAAAGGGTATATCGTCGCTGGGGTGACAAGACCTCGTATCTACAAATGTTCAGGAGAGCCAAAAAACATGGCGACCAAAGCATTATAGCGAATGGGAAAGCCTTTCCTTTGACATGCCATGGCGGCTTCATTTTTGGGGTAAGACAGTTGGGATTTGGACAGGACATCACTTAATCCACTATTTGACCATTAATCCAAAAAAGTCATTTTCACCAAAATTGCAAATACATGGTCTTGTCACCCCAGCGACGATATCTCACTTATTCAGGTTAGTGAATATAAAACACCTCATTTCTTCCAGCTATTTTACAGAATTATTTGAAATTTGAATTTTAACACACGTCTCTATATTATGGGAAATTATTTACCCGTGTCAGCCCTTAAACGTTCCCTAACACTCGAGTGGTGGATCAGTGCCTAATTTGCATGAATTCAAAATGGCCACCATACAACCTATTTATGCCTATATATCGGGACATAAAACTCGCAGAAAATAGATTCTGATGTCTAAACCTTTGTTTTCTAGGTCAAGGAATACAATTATGATATCAGCAGTAGCTTTCAAGCTTCCTTTTATACATTTTCAGCATATATTTGCATATGATTGAATCCAAAATGGCCGCCACGTTGCCTCTGCAGTCTTTTATCTCCATATACAAATCTGTAAAATGTACTCAGTGATGGTGTCTATGGTCTTAATTTTACTGCTGAGAATCACTAATGTAGAATATGTTCCTATAAGGAATAGTTACCTATAAGTCAATAAAAATTTGCATATAATACATTAATCTATTTAAATTACTACCGTGAATATATTTTCAGATACAGTATATATAGTAGAGCAGATAAGCCGAAAAATTGTGCAAAATTTGACTAAAGCATGAAACTTTCACCAGTATTAGTACATGTTATAAGATTCATTTTAAGATCGGGAGATAAGTCTGAATTGACCTCTGATGACCTCCAAAGGTCAATGACCTCAAAATTTGATAAAAATTGATATTTTGCGTCATTGATTAATGTTAAATATGGTAATGATGTACTAAAAACTCATTTTTGTTACAGTGGAATTGTCTTCATGTTCCCGTAGAACCCTGACAGGTTTCTACCTTTGACCTCTGATGACCTCCAGAGGTCAATGACCTCAAAATTTGATAGAAATTGATATTTTGCGTCATTGATTAATGTTAAATATGGTAATGATGTACTAAAAACTGAGTTTTGTTACAGTGGAATTGTCCTCATGTTCCATAGAACCCTGACAGGTTTCTACCTTTAACCTCTGATGACCTCCAGAGGTCAATGACCTCAAAATTGATAGAAATTGATATTTTGCGTCATTGATTAATGTTAAATAATATGGTGATGTACTAAAAACTCATTTTTGTTACAGCGGAATCGTCTTCATGTTCCATGGATCCTTGACAGGTTTCTACCTTTGACCTCTAATGACTTCCAGAGGTCAATGACCTCAAAATATGATAAAGTTGATATTTTGCGTCATTAATGTTAAATAATATGGTAATGATGTACTAAAAACTCATTTTTGTTACAGCAGAATTGTCTTCATGTTCCATGGATCCTTGACAGGTTTCTACCTTTGACCTCTAATGACCTCCAGAGGTCAATTATTGACCTCAAATTATCAGGATTTTGATATTTGGTGCAATTGGTTGATGATAAACATAACGATGTCCTAAAAAATTCATTTGTGTTACAACTGAATCGTTTTCCTATTCCTCAGATCAAGGGAAATTATTTACATGTCTCTGCCTTTGACCTCTGAGGACTGTGACAAGTCAATGACCTCAAAATATCAAAATATCGATATTTGATGTATATTCAATGGTTAACTGTATACCTGGTGTGCAATCATGCATTATGCTATTAGCATTTATACTACATTGTACAAGAAGTGTCTTCTCATTCCACAGAACATTGGTCATTACCCTGTGTATATCCAACTTTGACCTCTAAGGACAATGTGAGGTCAGACTTTTAGAATATCACTAAAAAATTGTGTAGGATTGCAAATATTGATGTTTGGCTTCATTGGTTTAATCCTAAATGTTAAATCATGTACAAATCATGCCTTGACGTTATAATCAAGGTATGTATGCACATTCCACAAAGCATTGGTTCATAGTAACAGGTCTCAGGAATGTGAGCGGTCAATTACTTCAGAAATTAAGCTTACGTCTTCAGTGATGGCAGAGACCTCAAATATAATATTTATGTTTGGGTTAGTAATGCAGACTAGCTTGCATGAAATTATGTGCAACATTATCCAATTTGCACTGGACAAAATTTATACGCTTAAACATGGAAGGTGGGGAGAGGAGTACCATATTTAGGGTTGATGCTTAATAGTTTGTGAACAGGCATATGGCAAAGTCCCTTGAACTGGATGAGAGGGTGACAGATGCTAACCAGAAAACAACAGGCCCACCTCATCAGATGTACGTCACGAGTCAAACAACCCGAGTCGTACAGCCCATGAGTTACGCAGCCCACGAGTCATACATCCCGTGACCTAAATACTGTACTAGTAGATGAACAAGGTCAATGAGCTCGACATCAAATATAACAGGCCCACAAGCTGTGCGGTCCGCGAGCTCGACACTCGAGGAAAACAAGGCCCACGAGATTAATATATGTATTACATCAGAAAGCTTAATCTATTCAGTGTAGGTCTTGTGGACCTCCCCCTCCCCCCATGTGTCGGACTCTTATGGGCCTGGTTTGCCTAAGTGTCAAGCTCATGGTCAATGCTACCTAGTTTCGAGCTGGCGGGCCTGTGTTGGTCAGTGTCAAGCTCGTGGGCTGTATGGTATCGGTGAATGACTCATGGTCCTGGAGCATGCAGTGACGTCATGGACCATCTGGAAAGCGACATACTGTGAGGCATAACATGCATTCCACATGAAGCAACCCTGTTTCTTGCAACTTGCTATTGTCATCCAATTAAGTTTGGGTCATTACGTCAGGAAATTTTGGGCATTTTTTCAATGACCTGTTTAGGAACCTCAATTCCAAATAGGAGTGGAACTACTATTTACTCTAATTGTCTTCTTTATGCTCGATACTCCTTAACACTTGGGCCTGGCCAAGAGTTGTGCCCCCATGCCCAAATATTGGTTGTTTCCAATATGCCGCCATCCGGTTTGCATCCAATGTGTGAATCAGGGTACGCTGGCAGCGGGTAATATCACCTGCATGATCCGGTTAAGACTCTCTGCCAGCAAGTGATGATTCAGTGTAACCTGCTGAAATTGGTCTAGATCTATACCCTCGATCTCTTTCAAGACAGGGCAGCATCTGCGTCTTCAATGAAGCACGCGATCGGCACACAGATCTCCTCCACGACTAAACTGGATAGACATCCTGAGGTCAGACCAGCGTTCTGATAGGTGCACAGCCACTGTATGCGATCATCAGAGTCTTCCAATGGCAATATCTAAACAGTTTGGGTGAAGGCAAGCTTGTCTCTATGATGAGTGCATTGCACATAGAGTACAGGATGCACGAGATGATAAGAAAGCTTCTTTTTGACTCGCGGGATAGGCTACAAGCCTTTCTCAGGCAGAGGTTCTGAATTATCTGGTCGTGCTCAGTCTGCACACAGTGAGCTGAATATCATATCAAGTATACGTGTGTAATGATTGTGTGTAATGATATGGGAAAAATGAATGGAAAAATCAAAGTACATGTGTATGTATTCTACGTGGAATTTGTTCCTGTCTGTTGTCTTGGAAGAAATGCATCAATCTTGCAATGTTGTTGTTTACTATTTTCCCTCTCCATCACGAGTATATAATTATGGAACGTGTTGATCAAAGTTTTTGGGATGTCGGAAAATGCGGGACTGTATTGCAGGTGGCCTATTGAAGGTGGCCTTCAATTTGTTTTTCACAGTATATTGGCATGTTTAACAGACTGTAACTCACCAAGATGCCTCTTGAAATGTATTGAAAAACTTCTGCTTGATTTTACATGAGCGGATGATTATCAGTTGTCTTTCTGCTTTTTCATCTTGTGTGAAACACAAAGTATTGTTTCTCTTCAAAAGATAGCGTGCCAATTTATCTGCACTTACTGTTGGTGCTCTATCGGCCCTATAAGACATTCAAACCCACCTTCTTCCTAGACATCCGTAGGCGTTGTGGTGTCGAGCGGGATCTGAACATCTCTAATGAAGCGAGACTTCTCTTCTCTTTTCTTTTCTCCACTAACAATGTGAAACAAAGATATCCGTAGGCGTTTTGGTATGAAGGCGTGGTAGAGCGAGACTTCTCTTCTCTTTTCTTTTCTTTTCCCCACTAACAAACAAGTTTAGCAGGAAACATAGAAGCATTCGCACGTACTGTTAACATTTCCCATCACATGCTTTTAACATCGGAATTTTCATGTACACATTTTGCGTGGAAAAAAATTACCAAGAACTTTCAACACAATACATGTTCAAAAGAAGCCATTTGGTTCATATATAATTTACTCGACAGAGTGATTTATAGGGGCCTACTTATCACTGTCCACGTACTCGTTAACAGTTTTCGCTAAAGATACAAGTATGTTTACAAGACTGCAAACAGTAGAACGATTTGCCCCTTAACATATCAGACTACTACATCTCTTGAAATGTCTTCAAACGTAAATGAAAGTCATTCCTCTTAAATGATTACTCTCGGTCGACGAATGAGGTCCTCGTCTGCATGTCATTGTCGATCTCGTCAGTGTGACTGGGCCGTCCGTTGAGCGGTCTGCCATCACGCTCTCAGTAGGCCTATTCTCTTCGTCACCATCACTCTCCACTTTGTATCAGTCTGACAGGGCGCTTCAACATCTCCATCTCCGATGACACCAGTTGACTACTTGGAGTTTGCAATTGCACTCCAAATTGGCGTAAACTAAAGTTTTGTGTTATCGTGACTCATAGTTTTTCCTACTGTCCTGCTGCTCGCCGGTTCAGTCATGACAGTCAGATCCTCATCACATTCACAGCGTAGGTCGATGGTGCATTCAGCGTCGATAAAGATTAGTTGGTTGACTTGGAGGGGGTGGGCATGATGTACCAAGAAAGTGGAACTCCTGACTTTATCTCTGTGGTCTCCAACTATTCTCAAAGTTCCTCAAAATTCTCTCAAAATCCTCAAAACTCTGCAGCCTTTGCTTCACTACATAGCGTGAAGCCGCTCCCACTGTGCTTGCCACTCTAACTGATTTCTCGGCTGAGACATGTTTTGTATTTTTTAAACTAATTTACTAACAAACTTCCTTTCCCTAAAGTATTTCATTGGCTCAATGTTATATTGGGGTGTGGCGTTCACTAGAAATTAATTCCTTACTGGTCAAATGTTCAATTTGCTCCTCCTATTCGTTTCTGTGAAAACTCAATTTTCTATGATTCATCTCATTTTCTGATTAACTCGCCCACTGTCTTTAAGTTTCTTCATTCACTTGTTCTCTGTAACCACTGGTAAAGACTTTATTGTTTCTTGGATATCAAAATGATACACCAAATGAATATTAGTGTCCTTATGGCAACCAGCGTCATCGTTGTTCTGGGTCATTATCCCTGAATTTGTCTTTGGAGTTCCTGTTTGACCCACTCCACTAAACAATAAATGCTAAAATAGAGGGATAAATTCTGACATTAGGGCTACCTTCTAGCTCAGAGGGTCATTTATGTTTGGGGATCAGAGGGCAAAAACACGTCATCACGTCATTCTCCATAATTTGGCGCGGGGCTTTGGGGATAGAGAGTGCTGACCACTAACGGGAAAAGTAGCCAACATCAAACTTATAAATTCCTATGACCATAGACTTTTCTTGGAAGAGTCGGTTTTGACCACAAAAAAAAAGAAAAGAAAAAGAAAGGAAATAGCTGAAAGGAAGATAAACGGTTTCATAAACTCCAAGAAGGGGAAAAGACTGAGCATATATTGACCTCACAGGGTGTCTAGGAAAACGACTGCAGTGTTCTGTTTTCTTTTACTCTCTATTCTATTCTATTCTATTCTTTATCATAAACATGTGCTAGTAGCCATCTGGGCTACAATTGTGTTTATTTTGTACATCCTCTAAAGGTCACCTGAGGTCAAAGGTAGAGCCCTATCTGTGCTCTTTGGAATAATGAAGACAATTTCTTGTAAAACAGGTATGCTTGTTTTGTACATCTTAACCATGTTTAACATTAACTAATGACACTACAGATCAATATTATGATATTTTGAGGTCATTGACCTCTAAAAGGTCACCAGAGGTCAGAGTTAGAAACCTGTCTTTGCTCTCTGGAATATGAAGACAGTTTCATTGCAAAACAGATATGCTTGTTTTGCACATTTTAACCATGTTTATCATTAACTAATAACATCACAGATCAATATTATGGTATTTTGAGATCATTGACCTCTAAAGGTCATCAGAGGTCAAAGATAGAAACCTGTCAATGCCCTGTGGAATCAGAAGATTCGTAGTACAAATGCATATTTAGTGCAGCGTAACCAAGATCGAAGCCTATCATTCACAAATGCCTCCAAAATCAATATTCTGATATTTAAAGTTCATTGACCTCTGGAGGTCATCAGAGGTCAAATCAGACTTACCTCCCGATCTTAAAATGAATTTTACGGTATGTACTAACACTAGAAAGTTTCATACTTTAGTCAAATGTTGCACAATTCTCATGATTTTGAGGGCTTAACCGCTCTACTAATACAAATATAAGCTGCAAAACATTATTATACTGTAATGTCTACGTCCAAGATTTCAAGTTCAAAAATTGTTATAATACCATTCACAACTTTAACACACATAGCTTCATAATCTTGCATTGATTAAAAATATTGTATTACCCACATTTTCTTGAGATAAAGTCTCAGAACAATAAACATCTGCAAGAAGCATCAAATAGAACAGATTTTTTTTTTTTTTTTTTTTTACTTTAGTCTCAACTTTAGTAGCTTTCGTAGTGTGCACAATATAGGGACACAATATTAAAGTCGCAAATTACGTTGTAGGAATCGTTAAAAATATTTCATGATTGTATTGATGTGACATGTATTACATTTGTAATTTGCCCTCATGTTTAATACTTCTATTTTTTTTCTTCTCTCTCTCTCTCCCTCTCTCTCTTTGCCAAAGGGGGGGGGGCACGTCACCAAGATCATGATTATCCATGAGCTACTCATACAAAAATTTCATGAGTTTGGAAATTTGTGTAGAGGATGTCCTTGTCACTGATTTTTCTGAATAAAAGACCCAGGGCTTCGAAGACATTGGGAACTTCTAGAGTCAAGCTTTTGGGGACCTCTAGGGCCCAGCGAGGCATGATGTCCATATATTCATGACACTAGCGATTACACCTATAAGGTACTAGATTTGTTGAAAATTTGACCATGTGTTTTCAAAACGAAGATCAGAAATCAAAAGTGGCCCCAATAATTTGGAGAAAAGATTTTAGGTGGCCTTGGGCATCACGTGGTCAGTGGTTGGGGGGGGGGGAGAGGGGGTGGATGGTACCCATTTTACCAATATTCTAACAGCCAAGATTGGTAACAAATTGAATGCACTTTTTGTGAAAATAATGAAAGTGTGAAAATTGGTCCCTATTTGGCATTAGCCCCCACGGGGGTCACCCCTAGATCTGCCATAAGCGATCTTGAAAAAATTCTTATACACTCAACGATGTATTTACTCAATGCTCTTCTGGTTTTATAAAAACAGCGACTCAAAATTCAGAGGGGGACATGGTGCCCACATGAACAAAAATATATGTGCAATATTTCAAAAAGAACATGAAAATGCGAAAGCAAACATAAAACTAAGCAGCCTCCAAGATATTTAACTTTGTGCTATATACCTACGTCTGCCACACCTGGTTCTACAATTTTGTGGTGTGTGTTTTCTTTGTGTGTGTGTGCGAGAGATTTTTTTTTTTTTTAAGAATATAGATTCCTTAATTTCGTGGTTTTGGGACCTTTTGAACATGGTGCTAATTTGAACAAATTGGTAGTCTGTCATCCTTGGGATGCTACTCGCCTAGTTTGTTGAAAATCTGTCATTACATGGAGTTTTTAGAGAGAATCTGAAAATTATTTTTGAAAATGTATGCATGACGACGGACGCCAGACGATAAATGATGGCTGTTTGCAATATTAGCTCGCTGTCTTGAACCTTTGGATAAGATGAGTTTAAAATCTAATGATTCCAAATTATTTAACTTCAAGAAATTTTCTTCCATTTCCAGTACATCTTTTTCATTTTCTGGCTTGCAAAAATACAGATGTTTAAGGCATGTGATCTCTGAACATATAGATCAATGATAAAAGTGTAAAGCAAGTAAACTCTCTTCCACACAAAGTATTCCATGCTTTTACCATAAATTCTGGACTAGGGTAATGTGATATTTCAGCAAACAGGATCTCGGCTTCATTTCATACAGACGTGGTAAGTCTCACGTTTGTTGTAAACCATGTCGATGTCTTTCAAGAATTCTCCTTTATTCCTAGTCACCAATTTGAACAGCATCATCTGACTCCTCACATATTTTAGACATACAAGATTACAAGTGCCTGATCTATAATGACCTGCATCTGCCACTGTCATAAGTGCAGTCAAGTATGTTTGCCCTGGAACTACACTGCCAGTTGCTAACAGCCTGTCTTGCAGTTGCACCAGACTTCCGGCTTCAGGAATTCCTTAATAGCTGCAGTTTTGTCTATAGTAATCAGAAGACGTTTTTAATTAAACTTCCTCCTCAAATCATCCCAATTCCAATGATTGTATGTCATTTCCCTTCCACCAATTGCGTCCACTGTTTAACTTGAATAAAAGCTCCTGATGAAGTGGAGGGAAGAGACCTTTTGAAAGTGTTAGGGACAGAGAATGATGTTATGTATTTTGTTTCTTATCTGCTTTTTCGCCATCAAAATTGAATTCAGCCTTTATGTTGCGCGCATTTCCGAAAAAAAAAAAATCAACCGTGCGAAGGCTCAAGGCAAAAGGAAACACTTCTTTTAGTAAAGATGCAGATACAAAAACATGAAAATGGCAAAAGTAAGACTTATCAGAATTTATGCATATGAAAGTCATATGAGCGTGAAACCAATGAGAAGGATGCTGTTTGTATTGATCGACTGATGTATGCAGTGTACTATTAATGATTAATAGAAATGTTAAGGCATTTTTTTCTTTTTTTTTTGTATCTGGCTGTGAATCACCATGTTTTACATTTTTCAGAAAGTCACAGGGTGAAACCGCGCAAAAATATCACAAAATCCACTTCTATACAAATTATCACGGTCATATGAATTAGGTTCCGTTGGTCATTGATAAACATTCCTGTACCAAAAATTTTGCAACAAAACACAAGTATCGACTAAACATACTTGGAGGCAAATCGCCACATGCAGGTAAGAAAAAGATGTTTGAAAAAAAAAAAATCTGCTGAATGATTTAGAACCAATTTTTGTGTACCGTAACCACACTTTGGAAGATATGAGAGATAAATGAAAATAAATTATTGCCGACAAAAGTATTCAATATAGACACAGGTAAGTATTTAACATGAAGGAAAATTATTAGATTACATGCCGTAGAATTAAGACCACAGAAAAGTTATTAATTATTGGGAGTTAACCCACTTTTGTCGTATTTTGACTGGACTATTTGAAGATTGTTCCAATATGTAAGGCTTGGGTGGTTGGAATCATTTTGTTAAGAGTGTTTTATTTAAATAACTTAAATCTTGTCAGGTCTGTGAGCTTGAGAGAGAGAAGGATTGAGAGAGAGAGAGGGAGGGAGAGAAGGAGAGAGAGAGAGAGGAGTCTCTTGTGGGCTTGATAGATAGACTAGTCACACACACAAAAGAAAAGGAAAGCTATGAGGCTTTAATTTACAAATTTTAGAGCTCCTCGCTTGGCATGAGAGAGATGTTGATAAAAGTATCTGTTTCCATTCGCTTGACGAATTGTCTGGCTGTAGTGTCAGATTATACCGGGTATGTGGATCTTGTCGCTTCTTTAAGAAGGTAATAAAAGAGCTTTCCATATTACACACGAAGACACACACACACAATGCACTTATCATTGTACAGCGTGTCCCAGAAAAAAAAAAACTAAACCGGGTTTCCATGCAACTTTTTACTATCGAAATCATAATTTTTTTTTATGAAATATACATCAATGGAAAGATAAACTTTTCCTCTTTCGTTTGATATAAAACTTAATGTTCATCGTTGATGTATGACGGAGTTAGAACAATGAACCGTGGTGCTGCCAAATTTTCATTTGCACATACAAATGGTGACCATAGGTGAAATTTTCAGACTTTTAACGTAACGTTTTTGAAAAACAAAGTTCATAACCAAAATATTCATATTTTCTTCTTTCATATGAGACCTTACGCGTCAAATAGGAATGACGCATGCTTGAGAAAAATGTGCATGAAAACATGCTTCATTTCTACCGATTCTACGGATAGTTGAAAAACGAGCATTCAGCTCTCTCGATTTAGCATTAGACAATGGGCTCATCTGCACCATTGAATTCACACAAAACAACCGCAGTGCTACAGTGAATGTTATTCGGGGGGGGGGGGGGTGGGGAGGAGGTATTTTACATACAGAGAATGTTGTATGAGACCGAAAGCCCTTTGTTGTCATTTATTTAGAAAAGGGTATAAGACATAAACAATTATAATTGAAGACTAATGTCGTGAGTATTCTCAGGCTGCATGCAGTCCAATGGCTGTGGGAAATCAACAGTACAACAATGATACACATTTTGATGATTTTGTACCTCAAACTTATTTCACTGTTTTCATTCCTCTCTACATTTCCCTCACGCGTGGTTGGTCCTTCATCCATGACAGGGTTTTGAAGTTTTTAAAGGCGGAGGTGCAGCAGAAAGAGAGGGTACATCACTTTATTTATCACTAAGCTTGCGCGTCTAACATTTCAAAGGTGCAAGTGCAGGGCAGAAAGTCATTTTTTTTTTTTTTTTTTTGGGGGGGGGGGGACTCGGAAGTTTTTTTCTTTTCGTTCCGTTACTCCCACCCCACCTTCCCAAACATTCCGCTCATGAACACCCCTTTGCTCTGTCAGGCAAGCTCATGATCATGTGCTAATTTGCGACCCTATTCACAGCCGAACTTTTTGTAACAATCGTGTAAATTCGTTATCTGCCAAGTTGAGCAGGCGTCGGAAAAGCTAACTGGCTCCTTATTTGCTATTTATCTATCTGGGTAAAATGGAAGCATATTTTCAAAGAAATTTTTCTCGTGCAGGCGTTGATCATTTTTTAGTAATGGGATATTATATGAAAGGAAAAAGAATGGACATTAAGGCTATCATTTTATTTTGTTGCAAAAGATTGCTGAAAAAGTCTGGAAAACTGATCGAAATTCGCCATTTGCTCGTGCAAATGAAAATTTAGTAGCACTACTGTCTATTGTTCTAACTCAGTCACGCACGAATTTTGAACAATGACTTGTGCATCGAATGAAAGAAGAGAAGTGTATCTTTCCATTCATGTACATCTCATACAGAAAATATGATATTATGATCGCAAAGAATTGCAATGAAACTCGGTTTCGTTTTTTCTGGGACACGCTGTACTATCCATTGCCTTTCCATGTCAATTAATCGCCTTTCAATTACAGAGAATTCCTCTCTGCAGCAATTTCATTCTCAAAAACTGTTACCACCAAAAATCATTCTAAACCAAACTAAAGGAGCATCAACTTCCTTGAGGTTTCACACATTTTTAGTGATATTGGCCCGTTAAAAGGGCATTTTACCGGTTTTTTATCTTTTTATATGTTGTTCTTTTAATTCTAAAAGACCCAGCGGTGCAAACAGAATCAAAATTTCATAACGATTAAGTCCGTAATTTAATGTTAAAAATGGAACTTTTTAGGTGAGAATTATGCTAATGAGCTGACGAGCCCGGATGTTATGATGTCACAGGTGCTCTCACTATTACTGATTACAAGTGCTCGCATACGCGTGCGTTAATTTGTATCGAGTAGCAGACGACACTTAGGCCTAATTTAGCTAGCAGGCGGCGCTTGTGTACTGTTCTATCCATGTAGATATCTCAAATTTCACTAAACCAAATCGCACCAAAATTACAGGATATACTTCATAGCATATTTCAAAGTATTCTCTTATATTTGAACGAAATCAGTAATCGAGAAGTATCAATATTGACGTCAACTTTCAAGTCGTCACTCAAAAAAAAACTCACTCTTCGCGAGAGATCTTGGCGAACGCAAGATGCACAATCTAGAACTGAAGTTAGCCGACTGGTACTGTGCGAACAGGGAATTTACGCGAGAACTACATTTAAAAGTGTAATGATTTTTGCGACTTGTGTGATATAGGAACTACATTTTTCATTCAACTTACCACAAATAATTTGTAAATTTATTTATTGCCCCAGATTACTTGAAAGATTTGTCTCATGATATTAAATGGCTAACTTCAGTCTGTGCGTGCGCAGCAGGTAGGTAGGGCCTGGCCGCAATCACTCGTGTTAGTCGTAGAGCAGATTATTTTTAGCGACGCCGACAGGAAAGTCGACATCTACACTTACGCTTCCCGACATGTGATTTGTTTCCAATTAACGTGAGCTGTTGGATATGAATCATAAAGTATTTCCTGTGAGTTTGGTGCCATTGGCAAGGCGAATTTTGAGATATCTACATGGATACGGAAGTACGCTAGCACTATACCTACACCAGCGCTGGGATCGCGAAGCGGCGACACTGTGTTAGAATCTACGTGGTCAGGCCACTCTTCCGAGATATGGGTCCGTAGGCCTACTGAAACAAACTGTTAGATCTAACATTAGTCCTCGGTGTAAATAACACCACTATGAGATTTATCTCGACTACAAAACATCGGAAATCCATAAAGCAGATACCTTACCTGAAAAATCCAGCACAGGAACAACAGTGCCTGCAGGACAAGGGTCCAGATCTAGATCTGGGGTCTGGACTTTCGTCTGGACTTTCTTCAAGTTCTGGCAGCAGGGGTATGTAACGTTACTCTGTGCCTTATTAGCGCTGTGCGCTAGGGCCTACAGCTGCAATGTCGACGGTGAGTGAGTGTAGGTCCTACTCATCAAAACTTGGACTGCCACGTAGAACCTACTCCTTGACTGCTCAGTAGTCCTAGTCCTAGTTCTATTATTTCAGAGTCTATGTGTACTGGGTACCGTTTTCATCTCACTAAGCGTAAATCGTGCGTGCCGTTGAAGAGAGTCTACATTTGGATTTAGATTCATTAGCCCTCATCTACCTTAGATAGTTTGAACTGGCGAACCATCGCTCGATCGATCATGATCATCAATGCGTAACGTTGCTTACACACAGTCTTCTATGGGCAGCACGTTCGGATAACGATGCCAATTTCATTTTGCATATCTGGAATTTCCCCACAAGTTTTATCTAAATAAAAAGCTGTCGAAGAGATTGCTTTTAAAGATTAATAGATATTGTTTAACATATTTATTATAGCTCCATATTGCAATTATACTAAATAACAGCTTTTGCAGTATTTCGTGTGAGATTTCATCAGTAAATTGGCATTATGTAGTTCGTCTTGCTAATGTCGGAGTTGTGCACAAAGAGCACCTGTGACGTAGGCCAAATTGTGTGGATCGTTCCATGGCTTGCTCGTTTTCATTTTTTTCAAAAAATCATTACAGGCTTATCCTGGGTTTTACAATCCTCTCTTTCCAGTAGTAGGCATCAAAAAATGTAGATTAGAATTATCAGACAATTAGAAAATGCCAGTACAGTTTTCTTTTAACACTTCGCACATTAGATGAGATTGTGATATTTATCAAGTAATTTATACTTGAAATTGAAAATGTCTGAAAATCACCCAGTTAATCGCAGCAATATTCCATATACATTTAACATGAATTTATATATATATACATATATAAATGTATAATGTATATGATATATAATATACTTTAATATATTATAGATATAATATATACATAATATATATTTATAATAACTATAGCCTTGTATACATACATGTATGAATGATCAAACATGTATGTGTGTAAAATATATACATAGCTATACGTACATCTAAGTAGCCCTATATAGAAAATGACAGACAGACAGAAACAATGACAGAGAGAAAGAAAAATCAGATAGAACAAAAAGGTGAAAGAGATACGGACATAATTATGAATAAATCAAACTCCTGGCTGTACTTCCTCACCATATCCATCACTGTAATATACACGCAAACAGCTGGGTGACTGTGAAGGCCACCTAACTTATTATAATAGTTCTATAACTCTCTCTTTTCCCCACTTCAACAAAACAACCTCTCTAGTTCTAACTATTCAATTTCACCGTATGTATTCAATCACATTTTGAATTAAACTGTGGAGTTGAGTTTCGCTTTCATTGCTTGCAGCATACGTGCCATAAAGTGCAGGGATGATTGGCCATCACGTCATATCACGTGACGAACAACAGAAGATGGGATGTTCGCGCGCATCAACCAAGCTCAGAACAGGGTGCGGTCGAGATGACGTGACAATCTCTTTTCTGTGGGCTTTACAATTAAGTTGGATTTGCTGGGACATGCTTTACCTTCTACATGACTTAGCCGCGAGGTTGATGCGCTTGTCAAAGAGTGAAAAATGATGTAGAAAGAAGTTATGGCTCTCCGTATGAAAACGTGGATGCCCATGATGGTTATACTGTCCTTTTTTAGGCAAAGTTCCTCGAAAGTATACAGTAAGTAGCTCTGCGTATCATACCTTTTTTTTTTTTTCTGATTGTGCAGTAGTGCAGTAGGGAGACTGATGCACAAGGTATTATATTACGAATTATGTCCTGTGTTAAAAAGATATCTTTCACGGGGTTACCATGATTTAATTCATTTTTAGCAAGGCAAGCTGCCGATGTTGGTTTAACACGTGTTTGTCAAACCCCACAAACTCTCGCCTAAATTAATACCCTCTAAAAAGTGATACCTTTGCTCCTCTCATTTTATTCTGTGAGTCTTTCCCAAAATTACACGCACACTCTCTCGTTTGGTCAATGAAAATTTAAGGAAAATTGATTGATGTAATTTAAATCCTGGAAGATAATTTTCTATTAAATGCGTCTTTTACCCCTGACTGCAGATCACTCACTGGGCTGTTCAACCGATAACTTTACCGTATGGATCACGGCAGACTCAATGTTTGATGTACTTTCACACGGGTGGGATATAGAAGCACCTGACGGCGAGAGAATCGTCCTACGGCTACAATCTGCAGTAGATCAGCGCGTTGAAATGACTGTAAAAGATGAGATATCAGCCACAACACGCGAAGTTCTACTTTTGAATTTCGCCAAATCTCCGCCCATCATCTCACTCGGCCACAAATTGAGAATCAGACTATATACATCAACCGAGGAAATACGTGAATTGGTCTATCCAGTAGTAGTCAACATCGAGGCATCATGTCTACAAGGTAACTGCTGCTATTCAGTTTGTTAGACATAGCCACATACTCCTCTCTAATACTTGTCTAATGTGAATTTGATATGCAGCTTTGTATGTACGTTTTGATATATCATCAACATCGAAGGTTACACTACATTAATATATCCTTGCAGTGAAGTGGTCTGTCATAATTGAACGCTTTAAACAATAAAAAAGTTGTAACATTCATCACACACAAAAAAGGAAAATATCACCTTTGGTATTCAATTCAATCAATTCAAGTTTAAGCATTGTTAAGAGTTTTTCCAACTTGTAAACAAATCAGGCAAATTATTTTCAACCATTTCATATATCATAGACAAGATTATTCATTAACGCAATTGTTTTCATGAAAGAAATTTACCATTGACCAACGCAGTTTTCATGATTTACCATGGCAAAACCCGGCACAATTTTCGCCGATAAGGGCGATATGCGACGTAGTATTTCTGCTTGCGGCACGATGTACAATCCCTATGCAATACGCGCGTGCTCCGCGATCTTTAGCTGAACGCCTTCACATGTCTCGCGAACATTGCGTAAGCGCCAATTCCCATTGCGAAAGCACGTGAAAATACCGTGCGCACATGCATTGGCCGCAAACAAGATCGCACTTCTGGCGGTGTAGTTGATGTCTTTCTCGTGTTTTTCTCATTTTTTTCGATGGTAACATCCACTTTCTGAAAAAAATGGCGGCCCACATCGGCTCGCGAAAATTCTATTTTACGTGAGGATATGTTTACAAAATCCATGAACATCGAGAAAACGAAAAAAAAAATCCAGTTTCTTGGACCATTGTTTCTTAACTGTTATGTTAAGAAGTACCGAAAATTTCATTTTGGATGCGATATGTTGTCATTTAGGTGAGAAAATTTCACTTTCGTCAGAGATCGTGCCCATTTTATCGGTTGGTTTTTGTTGATTGCTAGTGTGTTAGTATATGTGTAGTGTGCATGTAACAGTGCAATGCTGTGTTTAGCTGTATATTACCGTGTATGTTGTACTTGCCGCGAACGGCTGCACGGCCGCTTACTGACGCAGTTACTCTATTTAATTTTTCGACAAAACATGTGTTTCACTTCATTTAATGACACAGAATAAGGTAAGTAGAACATAGTGAAATGAAAAGACTACAACAATTGAGGACCTATAGTAATCATACCTTGTATAGTAAGAAAGAAACAGAAGTGATCAAATTGAAGTACATGTATATCGTTGCTTTAAGTGCGAAAAATGAAGGGACCCACTAAAAAGACAGAGCTTGTAGTATAGAGCGATTCAATTTCGATGACCTATTCACCTACCGCCGCTAGCGGCGCTATAACGGTCGCCATAACTGGGGGCCAACGGGGGCTTCCAGCGAGCTAGTTACCCAGCGAGTTGCACTTGCAGCTCAGCAGCCTAGCGTACCCATCGCGCATAGTTAGCCGGGCGCGGCCGCTGCGCCGCGGCCGGCGACCGCCGGCGCCGCGCTAATATTGTGATTGTTTACTCATTGTGGAAAAGTCATTCAGCGGCTTTTGATACCTTTCTTTTGGAAAAACTGAGTGGTTCAGACATATTGATCTACTTTGAAAGCTTCAAATGAAGGATCAGGAAAACACATTGTGCAGTTGTTGGGTGCACAAATAACAGAAAAAATGGAAATGGAAGCTGTACGGCAGTGTGTGAAATTCAGACATTGCTGACGCATGATAAATTAAGGCAAAATTAAAGACAAGTGAAATACAACGGTATAAAAATGCACAGATTTCGAAACAAACTTTGTCTTACCCTACTAGATTCTCTATTTAATTAGGTTATCACTGCATATTCGTAAAATATGTTGTTCATCTTAGAAGACAAGTTTAGGTCAAAGAATTTGATAATTCACTATTTCCTTTTTCTTTTTTTTTTGAATCCTTGGTGTCCTACTTGCCAAAGTTAGAATACACTTCCTGGCTAGACTTTATTATTATGACAAACATTTTACAGCCTACACTACGGCTAAATAAATGTATCAAGATGCGTTAAATGTGACCGGCGACAACGGTTTCAGGCAAAAGTCGGAAATTTTGAAAATTAATTTTTTCATTAAATCACATTGCCCATTTCCTAAGCTTTACATTGATATAAAGCACTTGTATTCTCCGGTATTGTGAGTGGTCATATAAAGCGAAATATAATGCACTTTTTGATTTGTTAGCCTGACAAAATTGCGAGAAAACGGGCTTTGAAGATTCCCCTCATGCTCGAAAACAATGCCAGGCGGCGATGCGAGGTGAGAATCACCCATCTGGGGGGCGTTTCATCAACGAGTTCGTCGGAGATTTCACCGACAAATTTGCTATCAGCCAATCAGACCAAGGATTTCATTAGCTTTTAACAGTTGTCAGTGTAAATCCTTGTGTCTGATTGGCTGATAGCAAATTCGTCGGTGAAAACCTCCGACGAACTCGTTGATGAAACGCCCCCCTGTACAATGATGCCAATCGAGATTAAGCTCCGCCTCTAGCAACCACAGCGGCTTCTGATTGGCTCACTGAGAGAGTCAAATTTCCCGGGCACCTTCCTCGGAACTCAGCGTATGGAGCCGAATGCACAATGCGTTTCGCTCGGGTTTGTTTACCAGTACGTCTTTCAAGCTGGCGGATACGATAACTACAAGCTGCTGGTTACATGTGCATGGTGCACGTATTACTCATTGGCATCCACACGCTATTCCAGTGTGTATACGTTACGGGAGCGGGAAGCACATTCGTTTCCACATCTTTACAAATCACGTTTTTATAGTGCTTGATTTGTCTTGTAAATTTCATCATGGGGACCCTTTCGAAGGCAGGAGGATGAGAAGGGTCATGCTTTCTGTAGTTTCTTTTTTTAGCTGTACATGTGTTGCGTTGTGCGGTAAACAAGCAAGCAAGCAAACAAACAAACACGACTTTACTTAGTTTGGTGCAATTTTGACGTTTACGACAGTATATTATTTGAATACTGGTCATTTATGACCACTCCTTTTCTCTCTTCTGCTGTCTTTTTGAGTCAACCTGCTGTCATATTTACTACACGCACAATATCAACAAGTCAGTTTCCAATCGTACGTTGCACGATTTGTGTGGCAATTTGCCACTCTGATACGCTTAAATCATGTTCCCTATCGTATCTATTTTCACATTAAGTTAGTGCTGCCTAGTGTTGCTGTTCACCTTTTGTTTCACTTATTCCGTTGTCAAACATTGCGGTAAAAAAGCTCGGATAGAAAGCCAAACGAGGAGCTTACACTAAAGACCGAGCGTACTGGTATCTATTGTAGCAACAACAATGGAGCATGCATGCGTAATTAACGTGGACAAAACATTTCCGACACGCTGCGAGGCGTATCTCTGAAAGCCGAACTATGTAAATGTGTGCGACGCACTATCCAATCGCACGCGAGATGCCGCGCCGTAGCAACGCTGGGCATAGTGGCGCGGCGTTCGAAAGAAGATCGAAACTGACGAGTGCGCTCCAACATAGGGTGTTTAAAATTCCATTTTAGGTAGGAAAAACTTAGTGTTATGCTGTGAAATTCAGTGTATATGTAGAAAACATATCAAAGATTCAAATTCTGCAAAAACCCAAAATCGACAAAAATAATGGTCAAAATGTTTGTACCCCTCCTAGGAGGGAATTTGCTTATGCGACTTTTGCCTGAAACCTTTGTCGCGGGTCACAAATTCTTATATTGTTTTCACTTCTTCGATGTTCAGCACTGAATTGACCATAGTCATATTCAGTATTCAATTTTGACCTGGAACTCTGAATTTGACTTTTGATAAAGTGATACTTATAAATTTTAAACCATGGATGGTGGCAAACCACTTTTGTAGATTATAATATTAATTAGGCGTTAGCGTGATGTTATGCAAGGTTACTTCGACCTACCGTACAGTAGAAGTTTTGGTTGTAGACATCAGGCGACGTAGTCGTAACTTAAGTTTAGGCATATACGGCCTAGAAACGCCTAGATTTATATTACGTCTGGTTTACTTAGTTAGGCTTGCCTGAAGTTATCGACAACCGAAAATGATATAGGATGTAGGGTTCTAGAAGTCAATAGGTCTAGATCTAGTCTGGACTCTTGCCTAGATTTCTAGACAAGATCTAACGTTAGACAGATTCTACCCTGCTGGCCCGACACTCCCGAGTAAAGCCAAAAAAGCCTGCCCTAAAAAGGTTAAGTTAACTGATAGCTTGCAATTTATTGCGCCATATCTAGCTCAAGATTTTTATTCATTAATTGTATTTAATTATATCACTTAACTTGTCAACAGCCTAGGCTTATTAGCAAGACGTCTGCCTGTGCCTAGCAATAATTCTCCCCAGCGGTTTTTATTCTCTTACAAAAATGTAAATATACGGGGTTTACACGCGAGTACCCATCGCCAAAGAAATAGAGTCCACAATTATTCACGGATCGTACCGATATTTACCTTGAAATTCAAGTTTTTTTTTCAAGTTGTTTAATTTTATTTATTTTTAATTAGCTAGCGAAAAAAAAATGTAGACTCTAGTTGTCACAAAGCCAGTTGCGTCGATCGCTGCCAGCGCCAGAGATATATAGCTAGCTGGCCGGCTGGCGCCGGGTGGTAAAAGAATTGGCTGCCGCTGGCACCCTTGCCACGCACGCAGGGCGCTTGCCGACCCGGCCTGTTTGGCCCCCAGTTATGGCGTCGCCTTAAGAGGGCGCACTTCCATGAACAGTCGCTTGAATCGGTCTATATGGGCCCCTCTGGAGAAGAACATCGATGAAAAGATAAATTGAATCATCGTAGTTACAAAAAAACAAATAACAAAGTGGAAGAAGTCTGGAAGCCCACTACAAGTATTACAATTATATCTGCGGTTTGTTTATTCACCTAAATATCTATGCTATAACGAAATCTGCGGAATTTCCTTATTGTGGCGAGGTACAACTGAGATTATGCAACAGCTGTTCTTTGTAATTCGGTCTACCACTTTTACATCATAGTCACAAGACTAAATACACATCCGTGTATTAAAAAAAAAATATATATATATATGAAAAGAAAAGAAAAAATATATGAAAAGAAAGGAAAAATCATGCTTAAGAGCATATTCATGTGAGAATTAGCTAACGTTTTCATCTTCATGCAATGTACGAAAGAATATGACATCATCTCATCTACACTGACTGCTAGCAGGGGCCTATTCACAATGCAAAGTCCTTTTGCGTTGTATTTATCATTTCATTTTATTTCATTTATTTCATTCTTTCACTCCATTTCGGCAAACATAACACGAAATGAATCAGAAGATATAACATAGGCATGTATTCGATATGTATGCATACCGGCAGAATACAAAGTTATGTCTGGAGAAAAAAGAAAGAAAGAATTGAGAGGTCCACTGAAAAGCATGCTTGTAAATTGTGGACCACTCAAAGGATTCTTCATGAGAACATATTTGTTCACAAAGACAGGATATAACAAAACAGGACAGAACAATACAGAAGAAACACACGACATTACATGACTTGACAGAAGGGTATACCATTGAAAGTAATTAAGCACAAAAGAATAATGGAAAGAAAGGAAAGAAAGAAAAGGAAACATGAAAGGAGCAGCTGAGCAAAGTTTGTACAAATAAGATAATTAAAAAAAATACACAATGATGAATCAAGTGATTGACGAATTAGATAATTGACGATGAACCCTTGGGTTGTAGAGACCAGCTAATTATTGAATAGTATGTTATCTTAGTATGAATTCAACAAAAATATTTCAACTTACGCTTAAACGAATTCAAAGATAAAGAGTCTTTTATATCACAGCTTAAAGAATTCCAGAATCTAGGGTCAGTGTAAATAAATGTATTTTGCGCCAATCAGGTTCTTAGAAGGGGTAAATGAAACTCATTAGATCGCCTGGTGGGATAACTATGAAAAAAAAAATGATTTCTTGGAAACATTGAATTAAAAATGCTGGGAAGTGCATTTGTGTTATAATTAAACATAAACTAACCCAGCTGAAAGAAAAACAAATCTTTAATTTTTAAAATCTTATATTTCACAAATAATGGATCTGCATGAGAATGTGGTGAAACGCCACAAATAATACGAAGTGCCTTTTTTTGTAATAACAATAGTTTATCTAATAAAGTTTGATGGGCACTACCCAATGCTAAAATTCCATAATTAAGATGAGGTAATATTAATGAAATACAACGTCAACGAAGAAGACAACGGGATGTGAGACTTAAGTCTATTAATAATACCAATATTAAGCGAAATTATTTATATTAATAATATGAGGCTTCCACGAAAGTTTATCGTCCACTGTAATACCGAGAAACTTTATGTGGGATACACGTTCTAAATGAACGTCATCAAAAATGATATCTGTGCGTAAAACTTCTATAGACTTATACTTGGTTTTCTGAAGATTTAGTGATAATTTATTGGCTCTTATCCATTGAGTCACTTTTTTGAATCCAGAATTGACAGTATGGACAAGGGTGAATGGATTTTGGTGGGAGAAAAAAATATATGAATCATCGGCAAAAAGTATAAAAGAAAGTATGTCGGATGATCTGCAAAAATCATTAAAATGATGAAAAGTAAAGCTCCTAATTATACCATACTCAGTGTTTACTAACCTGTATATCCAGTACTGATGTTCAACACACCAGGCATCGTCACCGAAGTTCAGTTTAACGCATAGCAGTTTATACAGTGTGTGATAGAACTTCATGCGTGTTGTCATTACTTCCTTTAATGGCGCTAGTCGTTAAAAGGGGTTTACACTCGCTCACTGGCTTGTTTTCTGCCTTTGGGGGCGCCGCCCAGTCGGGTCTGATGGCAGGCGGTATACGGCAAATGGCGCGGCCGGAAACATGAACAAGTGATCTCCTTTGATGGTTCCCGACGGCGGAACCGCCTTAGTTTACTCATAACATTGCGCGTGGGAAAATTTGATATTTAGTGTGGGAAAGCTTAGCAGCTAACATGAGAAGGGATCATTCTGTATTTGGATTTCATGGAGATAACATCAATTTTGGCTCTCGCTTAAATTATTGGTAAACTACTAGCTAAGATCATGCAGGAACACTGTCTGCTGTTTCATTTATCATTGTGTAGTATAGGAGCACTACGTCTTACATTATTGCTACGGAACACTGGGTTCCATTCTAGTGTAGAACTATTCTTTTGGATACAAAACTGTCAACTCTTGTTAGTGGATTTGGCAAGATGCCACAACATGGGCCAAAATGTTCACAGCGGAAAACCTCATGGGCTGTAGCACCATATTGGCCAGCGCTCCTCCGGCACCAACAAGAGCAAGGAGGGTCGCTCGGAATGCCCCCAAACCCAATACACGCAGGCAAGGAACGACTACTTCCCCTCCACGGTTCCAGTGACCTCTCGATTGGCGGTGTCGGCGGCCCGCAGCCCAGCAGACGAACATTATTAGTAGTACCAGCCGGGGCCCAAGCGCACGTATCGCTGTTAGGCAGCTGTACTACAGGGAGCAGACCGAGGACCGTGCTATGGGGCAGGCGGCTGGGAGAGCTCATGTGACACTCTGACAGCCCAATCCGAGCAGGACATGACTGACGCGGCTGGTGATAACGGTGAGTATCGAAATGAAGGGCTACTATATAGTTCCTTGGCCTACGGCAGCCGTGCATAATACTAATGAAATGCCTCAACCTTGTGGTTGAGGGCGAGGTACACGGTCAGCTGATAGACACTGGATTCCCGAAGCCTTCCCTGATGGCGCACCTAGGGATGAGCTAGGTTTAACGGTCCCCGTATATCAATCAAAGGAAAGATATGGAAGGGCGAGTTTGTAATTTTTTGGTTGTTTATTCAAGAATGCCTCGATTCAAAGTGATCAATCCCCTAAGGGTTTGATATATTCGGGCTCTACACTACAAATATAGCCGCAGCGCAAATTCCCTCGAGTTACCTCTAATGTAGACTTAAATAATAGAGCAGTAGACTAGTGGTGCTTTTCTTATCTACGCTTCCGTGTATACCGAGAGACGCGTTACACGGGCAAGGGAGTTATTCAAGTATATGGACGTCGTCGGTATAGTAGCGGGTTTCGATTCACAGGCAATCCAGCGAATGTTGGGCACTGGGTCATAGATGTACATAAACGTTATATTTGCATGCATTTGGTAGGGGCAGAATAGATTTACGTTGGGATAATTATTAGTAATATAACAATAGTTTTATGTGCATTGTTAAAATGGTATTTATAGTTTCAAGTTTCTTAACGAAGGGCTTGGTGAATAAAGTTCAGTTTATATAAACTTTTTGTGAATTAACATGTTGTTAGATTATAAAGCAGTTCATATATGATTACCTCAGCTTAGTAAGGTTAACCCAGCTGAGTAATGGTTAATCATGTTGAAAAGTAAGGAGTATTTTATTATATACAAATGCCAGTGCACCTGGTACAAATATTTGGTTGAGCTAAACGCTGCCGGGGAGATATTTTTCTTTGTTTTACAGGCAGGCGAGTCCGGCGTACGATCTTGGTAGTTGGGGACTCAATAGCGTACGGGGCCGGGAGATTCGATCGCCAGTCAAGAGGGAGTCCAAGGAAGGAGGCAACGAGCTCTAGTCCAATGCAATGGCGAGGATATAGGGGGCTTCGCCTCGGCCAGGTTCACAGCTGGCTGGAATCGATTCTTTCGTCTCGGCACTTTTGCAGCTTTGTCACACGTCATCATTCACGCGGGTTCAAACGACATCGGGCTTTTCCGAAGAAGGCACTGATGGAGCTGGTTTCAGAGACAATGAGCAAAGTGCAGCAACTTCTTGCAGAAGAAATTATGGTTTGGTCGGAAATCCTGCCAAGGAGGGCATATGCCCATTAGTTTGCGGATTCCGACCAGAGTCGGGCTGATAGGGTTCGCCTGGCTATGAACAAGCGAGCACGCGCATGGTGTCGGCAAACAGGGGCTCCTGTTATTACGCATCAAGCCATCTGACATCAATGGCGCCACTCTTTACCGTCAGGATGGCATATACACTTATCCAATGTTGGCATAGAGTTATGGCTAAGAGACCTCAGAAGCGGGATAGGCAACATGATATGAGCGTGGTGTGATTTGTTTGTTTGTCTATGTGCCAGTTGTCTCTTTCACTCGCAATAACGTGGGCACACCGGTATGTACCACAAATTTTATTGATACAGGTATATATTTTGATTTAGGTAAAACCTATATTATTGGGTATATAAGCTAGGAGTGATCCGTTCTTGTTGCCTTTTGCCCACTCACAATAACGTGGGCACATCGATATGTACCGCGAGGTTTGATTGATACATGTATGACTGGACTCCAGGGTTCATACGGGTCATGGAAAACCTGGAAAGTCATGGAATTTGACCTAGTCTTTTTCCAGGCCTTGAAAGTCATGTAAAACTGATATTTCCATCAAAAGGTAATGGAAAGTTATGGAATTGTAAAATTATAGAAGCTTATCTATAGTCTGTGTAAGATGTGTTCGTATTCTCTTTGCTTCGTTTTGATTTGATATCAAATTTTCAGTCTAATGTGCAAAAAAAAAAAAAAACTAGTGTATAAAAGTCATGGAAAGGTCATGGCATTCTGGCTAGAAAGGTCATGGAAAGTCATGGAATTCAATTTATGAGAAAGTGTATGACCCCTGTGTAACTCATATTTTGTAAAACCAATAACAGCTGTGTTTAAATTATTAAAAATAGACACTGGATAATGATGTTGGTAATGAAAGTGGTTTACTACAGCAGTCATATAATGCCTTTACTAGGGTGTAAAGTATCTCTTGTTTCGATAAGGGCTTTCTAGACTCATGTGTATAATAATATATATATATATATATATATATAACAAAATAATAAACTAGACTTGGAATTTGTCAACACTGTCAAATTAGGTGATCCGATCTATTTGGAAATGAATGACTTGAGTCCTGATTCCAATAGGCATGACCATACAGGTTTCATCTGTGTTTAGGGACATTGGCCGTGTGATGTCTGGATTCTCATTAAGAAAAGGGAGTCAGACCTGCCATAAAATTATATTTGGTACCGAATTCCGTATACACTTACGAAGATACAGAATGAAAAATATTTTTTTACCTTTGACCCCACTTTGCACACCCAAGATGGCATCTGAGCAAAAAGTGGTTATTTTGTTGAAATGATCCTTGTAACATCGATTTTGCGTGTGCAAAATATGGGAAAGATAGAACATGTATTCACCAAGATACGGATGAACCATTTTTGACCTTTGACCCTAATTTACCTACACAAGATGGTGTCCGATCAAGTAGTTATGTTATGAAATAATGTACGTGACATGAACTAAACATGTGCAAAATATGGCAGTGATAGCGCTCGTTTTTCTTGAATTATTGCAAACAAGGTTGCATAGAGAAAGAAATATCCGTATACATCGAAGCTAAGCTTTAATTTCAACCAAGTTTTTCGATGTGATTCCGACATTTAATAAAAAGGAATAAGCACATTTGCGATAGCCCAAAGTTTCAGCTACAACATATTAAAATCTGGGAGAAATTCACTGAAGGGTAAGTGAGCCAGTGCTCGATAAAGACAGTCATGTCAATTTTCATTTCCAGAAAAACTGCACTCCCATAGAGATAACACATAAACTGGTCAAATTTGACAAGGTTACTTTAATCCTTTTTTACGAGGTGATGCCGTCATCCAATCAAAATTTTGATGTATAGTTATGAAAGAGCATTTCATTAGCTACAAACTGAAATCTGGGTGAAAATCAGCAAAGGATAAGTGAGATACGCTCGAGTGAACTTAAAATTTATGACGTCATTTTGAACATTTACTTCTTTTATTTTATTAAGGAATTTGATATCTTTCAATCATTTTTTCAGTATCGTCAACCCATGACATGACATGTACAACTCATCAGCTTTCAGAATAGGTAAAGAAAAATGGGGGTCACCGTCCATCCTGACGAGTAAAATCGGATTTAAAATTGGCGGTTTTTTTTTTTTTTTTTTTTTTGCACAGTTGCGCTGTATATCGCCATTAACGCGCGCGCGGAATTTCAATTTTGACGGGCCCGTATGACGTCATATTGAGTCGGATTGACTTGAAGCTTGGTAGAAATATTCCTTGACATTTCAGACATCCGATCCGTGTGAAAATTTAATGGGAAATTTCAATTGCATACGAGCTTTGAGTGCGTATACGCGCGTACGCGTCCGTCTATTTTTTTTTCTTCAATTAAAAAAATGCTCCAAATGATCTGAAACGTGTACAAAAACATTTTGAGCTCGATTGGAGCACGTAAATATTTCAACGCGCGCGTACGCGCCCGTTTTAAGGGTGGAGATGAATTTTGAGAATATGAGTAGAAAGAGCTTGACTTGAACTATATGTGACGTAAATTTCATTGAGAAATTCCATTCCATTGATGAGATATGAATAAAAATGTGTTTTCACATAATGACATCATATTGACGTCACGGCCGACTAATCACTGTGATTTTATTAGATCTGTCGTCTTTGGGACATGATACATATATGGTATAATTTTGAAATTGATAGGCAGAGGACTTTCTGAATTAACCTCTGCACAACTTTTGAGGAGATAGAAGAACAAAGAATCGGTACAGATACAGGTGATCCGAGAGGATACTCGGATCACCTAGGATCACCCAATACAAATTGTGGGTTGATTTTAATTGTGTACCCCCTTTTATGACTCTCTCTGAACGACTCTCCTGCGCAGTGGCGGCGGGCTATGCCCGTATGGCGGAAATTGTTCATTTGTGGGCCTCTGCGCAGATGTAGTTTATACAGTACACATGCCGTCAATCCCTCGTTTGAGGCGAGTCCCCAACCCCAGTTACCCAAAGTGGGGTGCGTATATTTGTCGTTTGGGAGTTGGGAGTCGAAGTACTTGTCCATTGCAAATAAACTTTCTGCTCAGGCGTGACAAACCTGGAGGCCAAGCCAGGGTTTGATGACTCCAGCAGCTGTCGTATTACGTAAGAGCATGATAAGGATATCTGCCTGTGGCAGACCATTCAAAGTGAACTCAATTTTCTCTATCCTTTCTAAAGTTTTCAATTTTATATTCTATTGAGAAATTCTATGGTCATCCATTTTACATTTCGAACGAGAAAAATTGACCCGTAAATAACGAAAATACAGGAATAAGAAGGAGAGCATTGCCAGTTTGCCGGTGCTGACAATGTGCTATTTGGCAGTGAGTTACAACGGGGAGGTGAGACTACCTCCCTGGTTACAATCAGTCTGCTAACTGGATCATTGAGAAAGCAGCTGTCGTATTACATAAGAGCATGATAAGGATATCTGCCTGTGGCAGACCATTCAAAGTGAACTCAATTTTCTCTATCCTTTCTGAAGTTTTCAATTTTATATTCTATTGAGAAATTCTATGGTCATCCATTTTACATTTCGAACGAAAAAAATTGACCCGTAAATAACGAAAATACAGGAATAAGAAGGAGAGCATTGCCAGTTTGCCGGTGCTGACAATGTGCTATTTGGCAGTGAGTTACAACGGGGAGGTGAGACTACCTCCCTGGTTACAATCAGCCTGCTGACTGGATCATTGAGAAAGAGAGAGAGAGGGAGAGAGAGAGAGAGAGAGAGAGGGAGAGCGAGGGGAGAGAGGGAGGGAGAGGGGGGAGAGATGGGGGAGGGAGAAGGTGAGAGCAAAATGGAATGACAATAGTTCCGGTCACTACAGTACAGGCATGCTCTGTCTGCATACGCTGAATGTCTACACTCACACACACACACACGTACACACACACACACACACCATGGAGCTACATGGCCCATGCCAAAACCAAAACAATCTCCTCTCGCGGTGCCCCCCCCCCCCCCCTCCTGTGGCGCTGTGGCGATGACTGATGCTTAGATTAGGCCAGGGTCAAGAAACAGGTGTTTTATATCTTTGACTTTAAGTCATTGATTGCCAAGATATGCACTGGCATTATTTACTGGGGTGTAGCCTCTTCAAACGAGAGATTTGCGTCATGTGAGATATTTTCCACTTGTTATGTCAAACTCGTAGGGAAGGTTGTGTTTCGGCTTGTTGGCTTTATTAACAATTGAGTATCTGATTATAAGAACGACCCAAGTCCATGGAAGACCATTTCGAGTAAACTTAAAAAAAAAAAAATCATATCTTTTTTATTTGTCCAATAATCTATTTAACTGTGATGGGAAGGCAACATTGTGTATACAAATTAGAACATATATCATTATGACAATTAACATTTACATTAATTGTGGAAAGGCCATTTTGTGTGATGGACTTGGGTCGTTCTTTGAATCATATGGACTTGGGTCGTTCTTTGATTCATAATATACATGATATTCGGCTATAGAGATGAGAGAAGGACAAGAGAGGGCGCTATGATATGAATGTAAGAATGACCCAAGTCCTCCATTCTTACATTCATATAAGATTTAACTCATTTATTTCAGGCACTTCCGGGGGTAATTAGGATTTATCATTTATACACAAGATGAGTCCATGCATAAGCTACAATTTCCCATGTCAAACTGAATTTGGCCAAAAAATGGACTTGGGTCGTTCTTATATTCAGGTCTTCAATTGTTATTGTGGCCATTTTTGCATCAAGAGGCACCGGGAGGAAAGCCGGTTCGGGCCCCGGACGCGCCCGCCTATGACTAGTGCCGAGCACAATTTTCTGATGCAGGGGGATTTTGTATATGATGGGTCTGTACGCGCTTGTGGGTTCCGAGTTGAGTGGACTCGCCTGTCAATCAGAGAAGTCCATTGTAGTTATACTCGATGGGGGATACTTCTCGGATTACCATGCAGGGAGTCCTCCGACAAGGGCCTAAGAGGCAAGGCGGGATCCGGGGTGCTTGTCTGTTGGTGGCCCGTATGCAGAGAGCACTGCCATGTTGTTGTTGTATTCCATGGTGCAGATGCTTGTCATGAAATGAATATACAAAGTTGCGGAGAGAAAACCCGGGTCCTTCCAGAGTAAGACATAGCAGTGGCGTGTTTGAAAGCATTTACTACTTGGATAAGTAGTGTACCGAATCCTGAAATCGGAAAGTATAATTATGTATAACAAGCAGTGGTATGATCATGCTATTATTTTCTCGTCTATAAAGTGTACAACCCTGTCATGTAATCAGGGTTAACTATCTTATGTAATGTGGTAAGCATTTTCTTTGGTGAACTTGTACTCTCCAATAAATCCACAAACACGCATACACCATTCTCAGTTTGTATTTATGTCGGAAGTGAAGTGAGTGTAATAGTCTTACTACCACCAGAGCATGAAAATATCCACTGCTACATATGGTTTGACAATCAAAAGAAATCAAGGTGATAACTTTATTAACAAAACTCTAAGTAACTTAAGCACACAGTTAGTAGGTGGATTGTAATGTGTTTGTTAAATCTAAATTTAATACGAAAGTGAAGCTTCTTCATTGGAATACACTTAACAGTTATAGAGCCTACATACATAACATATCGATTTCATGCATGTACTTACGAAGGACCGTGCCAAGGGAAAATGTGGTTATAATTATTCTTTTTTCTTATTTTTTTTTCTTTGTTTTTCTGGGGCAGGTACGTTAAAGATTTTTACATGTGAATAATTTCGAGAATATGTGAGGTATTGAAGTCGTTACTTTTTCTGATGTTTCTTTACCTTTGGGAGGCACGTAAATTACTGTACAGTGAACATGTAAATTGGATATTGGACACAACTTTCCATAATTATGGCTGTGGATTCGAGCCTACCTATAAGGATTAAGTGTCTAGAAGATAAGCATTTTTTGTGTTTCCATTGAGCATTCATTGCCGAGAGTAGTTAGCCTAAAGCATCGGTTACACCGGAGCCGAATGAGCCGCGAATCCAACCGAATACACGTATTCGGGTGGATTCGGGAGCATTCTGTTCTTCTTCCCCGAATGGGCGAATATTCAGGAGAGATTCTGGAACATTCGTGGAGGGATTCTGCCCGAATACCTGCCCGAATCCATTCAAATCGTTACCCGAATACAGAGCAGAATACAGGCGAATGAGCCGTATAGGCCAGAATACGGCCGAATAGCAGCCGAATAGGTTGAATGAGCGGCCAGAATAACTCGGGAACAATATAGCCAGATTAGCAATTCTGCTCTGATTCGGGGCCTATTTGGAACGTATTCGACTCTGATTCGGGGAGCTCCCCCGAATGAGAGACGAATAGGTTTCGAACCCATCGAATCCATCCGATTCAGGCCATATTCAGACAGAATCGGTCCAAATTTATTCGGGAGAATTCGGCTTTCGTGTAACCATGGCTTAAAGTTGTTTCCTCCCAACCCCCTCCCATCTTTTCTCCTTGAGGTTTGCAAACTGGAGCACACTCTGAGGAGTTTACGCCTTTCAATGTTTCTACAACAGATGTATGGCGCTATGCAAAGGCTATGAATCATCATCATGATCCAAATACATCCATTTCTATCAACTACTGACATTTAAGCTGCTGCGAGAAAAAAAAATCCAAAGAAAATAATCAAAATGAATGTCATAATCTTTGTAACGTCTTAAAAAGAATATTCTTGTTACGTAAAGAATGCATTGTCATTGAAAAAATTTATTCTTTGATGATAACCTTTAGTAAAAAAAAAAAAAAAAAAAACAACAACAACAACAACAACAAATGGCCTTCATCTGTTTTGCCATTCAGGTTCATCATAGTATAATAAGGTATGTTTACTTACATGGGGAATTTTTGTCTTATTCGGAGATGCTCAATTACCTCATTATTGTATTTGTAATCTTCATACGTTCATAAAAGGCTGATGAGAAAATCGAATGATATCTCTGTGGCAGATACAAGTACAAAAAATTGGCAATTCCCTCGTTACGTTCGCTCGCAAGCATACACCATTTTATCGCGACACACAATATAATAAAAAAAAATGTTTTTTTGAAACAAACACGCACCATTTATCGCGACACACAATGTAACAAACACAAATTGTTTATGAAAAATACTGGCGCTTCGAATCATGACAATCTGCAATGCATCTGTAGCACTTCCTTCGTGTTTAGATTAGTTCTCCTAAAATCCTGACATGGTACATACATGTAATAGGCTACACACAAAAGTTTGTACAAAATCTGTAATTACATATCATGTTTCGTCAATGTTATTATTAAAAGTATAATACTCATGCATGGTATGTACACCTGTCAATGAGCCTGGGCAGCGACATACTTTATACTCGTCAGGGCTCCTGACCCATCCGCGGTCGTCAAGGGACAAAGTGAGTCCACTGATCCTACAAACAGATTTATAAATACTAACGTCTTGTTCTCGTTCTTTCTATGTGATAAGCCAGTCTAATTTGAGATCATTGATCGCTTACGAAAAACAATAATTATCTAACGTGACCCCATAAACACAGTAGTTAAATTTGACATACGTGGCCTTTAATTTCTTCTGACTTCGCCTTAGAGTGTATACGCGAAAAAGGATTTTGTATGCAAAAGTTTTGCCTTCTTTCCTTAAAGACTTTTGACACGGATGTATAGGTCTACAGAATGTCGTGGTAGTAAGGAAACTTAAAAGTACCTCGTATAATAGTAGCACACACACACACACACACACACACGCAATATATATATATATATATATATATATTTATATATATATATACATATATATAGAAACATGATTATGGTGAAAGTATTTAATTCTTCCGGAGAGCCAGAGAAAATGCCACAGTGATGATATAGAGTTTCCCAGCCAATTTCATTGTTTGACATTTAATTTATATTAGAAGCATTCATTTTCGTCACATTTGCTCAGACATCGAAATACCGTCATTCAATAATCGTTTTTCTTTGTTCAGATATACTAATTTGGCAATCGATTTCGCAATTGCTTTGCGCATTACAAATCATTAAATGCGGATATATTTTCGACAGTGATAATTCCACTTCGCTTCATCGTGTCGGTTGCTCTTTCCGGATATTAAAATTAGCATTCTAATTAAACACCCAAGATGCGCATTAAAAAAGTACATCACTTGTAATGCGTAATGGACGTATTTAACATGAAAATGAGTGAAAACTTTAACATGAAAATGAGTGAAAACTTTAACATGTATTTAAGATATTGGTGGAGAGAACTATAATTATTTTGGAAACTTGTATTGGTGGTTCATTCGAATAACTTCCCTACACTTCGGTACACAGATATGCCTTCTCTGGAACTCATCGGAGAACGTTCTCCTCTCGAAGGCTTTGTGTTGCAATCAGCTACCAACAGCTTTGTTTGCTGGGAAGGATTTACTGAACACGTTGCTGATTCGATCTGTGGAGAACTTGGTTTCCCAGCATATCATACATTTTCCAGAGATAGGGTGCCTTCTAATTCAACGGCAGTCAACTGGATTAAGGCCACAGATTGTCAACAACGTAAGTGAATCTTTTGGCCCTTGTGTTTGATTAACACAATTATAAAGGTTACTGAAACTGAAACTGAAACACAATCTTATGCCATCAGTGAGGTTCTTAGGAAGTATAAACATAATAAATATGTGGGCTTACATTATGCAGTGTTAGAATGTATACTAGTACATTATTTTTAATGTTGGAGAGGAAATTGGAACCTTAAAGATGTTTATCTGTTACTCGCTGTATTTGTATGATATACAGGGGAGAGCGCTTGATTTTATCTTCTTTTTTTTAGTCTTACTTTAGGGCCTACGTCTTGAAATTGCACTCAAAATGATAATGATTTTCTTGATTTCTGTCTTGCTTATTTGAAAATATTATTTCAAGATAAAATCATCACAAAAACTCGAAGGAGTTTCCTATTTGCAGAAGACATCTGGTCATGGTGCTTTAGGATTTCACGGTCAATTTCAAACTCTTGTCAATCAAATTCATAAAATGGTAATTCATATTCAGCAATACCATTCGTTTCGTATCTGTTAGTCGTTCAAATTAATACAAACACCAATCGATTTCGTTTTTGCGCGATCAAAAGTGTTAATAAAAGATCAATTTCGTTTAGAGATACAAATGAAAAAGCGAAAGACAGAAGATGGCAACTGACCATTATGTAAACGAAACATAAAGAGTGAATTTTCCCAAAAAAAAAAAATGTCATTTACCTTGAGTGTTTTTAATTCTGCGAATAAAGGATCTGAATGATCTGGATAACCTGATTTGGTGCATATACGTATAGCTTTCTTTTGTACAAGTAATATAATTATCAATGTGACTTTTTGAAGTTGCCCATACCATATTGCAATATGAAATGTACCATAATATCAACGAGTTATATAACATAAATAAGATATTCTTAGGGACATAATACTTAAGCTTATGGAGTATACCAACATTACGAGACACTTTATCAGATATGTATTGCATATGACTGTTCCATTTCATATTTTCTTTTGTGTAAATTCCGAGAAATGTGATACTCTCTTTTTGTTCCAATGGTATACCATCTACCATGATATTAAAATGTTGCAGTTCATTTTCATGCTTCTTATTACGAAAATGAATAAAATTTGTCATTTTAAGTTCAGTGATAATCTATTACTCTTAAACCATGTAGATAATTTCGGTAATTCAGTATTAAGAGTTCTGAAGAGGGAATTAAAATCAGAATTGGATCAGAATACGTTGGTGTCATCGGCAAATATGATGTTATTGCAGTAACATAAATGAGTTAGAAATATCATTTATATACACCAGAAATAGTACAGGTCCCAATATGGATCCTTGTTGGACGCCACATTGTATAGGTAATACTTCAGAGTTAACATATCCATAATACACATATTGCTTTCTATTCGATAAGCAATTTTTGATCCATTGTAGTGGAATGCCACGAACTCCACAGCAATGCAATCTACGTATAAGGAGAGTGTGGTCAAGAGTGTCAAATGCCGTCCATGAAAACACCAATGACATGTCTTTGTTCAGCTAAGGCAGTCGACACTGTATCGTACAGCTGGACTAGTGCCATATCTGTAGAATAAAACTTTCTTGATTAAGTATGTAATTCTGAATTTAAAAATCATACAGTCTGTTATAAACACGCCTTTCTATTACCTTAAAAAGACTAAGAAGAATAGAGATAGGACAGTAATCGGATACAAGAGAGAAAGCCTTTCTATTACCTTAAAAAGACTAGGAAGAATAGAGATAGGACGGTAATTGGATACAAGAGAGGAGTCATCTTTTTTGTATATTGGACTGACTTTTGCAATTTTACATGCATTCCGAAATATACCAGTTGAGAGGGACAAGTTAAATATACACTTGTATGTACTAAAAGTGTCAATATACTACCAACAATTTGTTTAAAAATATACGTACTCATTTCATCATGACCAACTGTATTACTTGATTTCAATGAATGTACAATGTCAAGGATCTCACTACAAACTTTTGGTTTAAAAAATACTGATTTATCATTTGACGAATTTTAAATCCAACAATCAAACCATGTTTAAGCGCCTAATAACAGATGAAAGAATTTTATCTTTTAAGCAACAGCTATTGAATATCAACTGGGAGGATCTGTATGTATTGGATAATGCTAATGATTCACATGAATATTTTATTCGGATTTTTAAAGATTTATAATATGTGACCATGCACCTCAAAACGAATATAAAGTCGCACACACTGATTTTGCGTGAGGACTGAAAATAAGTGAAATGGGTCAACCTAGCCGAACTTGACTTTTTCATATTTTCTGAAAGAGCGGGTCTTCTTTTACATTATGCTAAAATTTGATATCATCAAACGGGAAGGAAAGTGTGTTTTTTAAGCTGTTTATCTCGAACATTTTTGGTAGAATAGTGTGATTAGGTGTGTCTTTAGAATCCCTTTTTCATTTCTGAAAAACCTTGTCCACACTCTTCACTTTCAACTCTAATAACTTTTGAAAGGATAGTGCTACTGCTTTGAAAGTTGGCATTAATTATGGACAGAATGTGTTAATGAGGCATGCTTCATTTCAGTTTAATCTGATAATCTCTTCATTGTTGTTACTCTGGTGGTTTACTTCCTGTTTTTTTGTCCCATTCATCGCACAGCCAGCATGGTTTGGTAAAGATTAAGCGCTTGAATAGACACTGTACTTCAGAGCCTCTTTTCTCAGTTCACACTTTTCCTGAGTTTGTGCTTTCTTTCCAATATTTAGATAGGTTTAGGAGAGTCCATTTGATTTGAGTCATACATCATTTTAAAGCTTAAAGTCTGCTCTTTCAGAATAAGGTCTTAACTAAAAATTCATGTCTGGCGACTTTTTGTTTGTTTTGAGGTGGAGGGTCACATATGATACATGTTTTCCTCTCAAGAAAGTGACATGTAAGAAAAATGTAAGAAACCTTGGGTTACTTGTTGCCTATTGAAGTCAATAAATCGTAAACATAAGCTTTATAGCAGTTACGTCAAAACACCAACTAATGAGAATAAAAAGAAATATGTAGAGTTCAAAAACATTTTGGTTAAAACTCTTCGTCTAGCAAAGAAGAATTTTTATAACAATTTATTTCAAAGCGTAAAGGTGATATTAAAAAACGTGGTCACACATTCATGGACTGTTGGGACGAGGTAAGAAGTGCTCAATTCCTTCTGAGATGTTTCATGAAGGATTATCTCTGGTGTCGAGTAAACAGAAGGCAGAAGCTTTTAACAGGTATTTTATAGGATTACCCGCTAAAATAAGTAGAGAGATTCCTTCAGTCCCACAGTTTTTTTTATGAATACTTAAAACCAAGTAGTGATAATTCATCCTTGTTTTTTAGTCCAACTTCTGTATTTGAAATCACTAAATTTGTATCCTCGCTCAAGTCATCGAAGTCAAGTGGGTCGGATGATATTGCCCCTCGGGTTGTCAAGGAATGCATTCATTTTTTTTTTTTTTTTTTTGCTGAGCCATTATGTGATATTTTCAACAAATCATTGTCGCAAGGAATTATGACTGACAAGCTAAGGATAGCTAAAATAGTTCCTGTGTATAAAAAAGATGATAATAAGAATCCGATTAATTACAGACCTATAGCGCTTTTACCAATTTTTTCTACGATTTTAGAGAAAATAGTTTACAACCGTTTAAACGATTTTCTGTTGAAAAGAGATGTTCTGATTCCACAACAGTTTGGTTTTCGTAAACATTTTTCTACTAGCATGGGCGTTTTCAACTTGTTGGATACTATCATAAAATCATGTGATGATGGACATTATTGCCTTGGAATTTTTCTAGACTTGTCAAAGGCATTTGACACCCTAGACCATAACATCCTTTTGAGTAAACTTTAACACTATGGAGTACGAGGAACAGCATTATTATGGTTTAAAAACTACTTGCTTAACCGCAGCTCACAACATGTAGTGATTGATGGTGTCAATCGCAATCTGGTTCCATTCGGTATGGTGTGCCACATGGGTCAGTGTTTTGTCCTTTGTTATTTTTGATATAGGTATATTCATTGAGGAAAACCATTTTAGCGAAGTGTGATTTTGATATTATTTGTTTGGTGGAAACTCATCTTGTTGAAAGTCAAACAATTCAAGTTAGCAACTACATTTGGTTTGGGCATAACCGGTTACAATTGCACAAAAATGCAAGGAAAGGATCTGGAGGAGTCGGCTGTTTGATGCATCGTCGTGTGCTTGAGTATTATTCTGTTAAATGTTTGGAGAAATCATATGATCGGATATTATGGCTGAAGTTGAAAGACAAGCAAGGAAAGGATTTGTTTTATATCTGCATCTGTTACTTACCTCCAGAAAACTCAAGCAGAGGGGGACATGGTGAAGAATTTTTTGACAAGCTACTCTCCGGAGTACACAAATATAAAGATTGCGGTAAAATTCAAATCTGTGGAGATTTTAGTGCGAGAACTGGAAATTTATCAGATATTTTCGAAGGCATAGATTGCATTAGACAAAGAAAGACTATTGATTTTGAAACAAACTATCAAGGAAGATCATTTATGGATTTTTCTGTTTCGTCAAATTTGAGTGAAATTTTTGTCGAATAGAGTGAAATGTAAACAAAAAGAATGGTTGAAATGTAGAAATGCTTATGGTAGAAAGATCAAGTTTGATGATTATAAAGATGTGAAGAGTTTGTTCGCAAAAACCGATAAGTCCATTTTTGAAGATTTTGAAGTACGGTCTCTGTCATAAAGTACAAAATAGTACCTTTTAAATGATATGTCACTACATATAAAGGTACATTTTTGAAGATTTTGAAGTACGGTCTCTGTCATAAAGTACAAAATAGTACCTTTTAAATGATATGTCACTACATATAAAGGTACATTTTTGAAGTTATGGTCAAAAGAAGCAAACATTTTCTTATCATTCTCTTTATTTTTCTTGACCTTTCATCGCAAATATCTCCATTTGGGCAAATATGGACTTATCGGTTTTTGCGAACAAACTCCTCATGTACATAGACATTTTGATAAAGCTGTACGTCAAGCAAAAAGGGCATATCAGCATAGAAAAATTTATGCATTGGATGCGATGTTGATATTAAAAGACTCTAGTAGTTTTTGAAAGGAGATAGGGAAGATTGGTTGAGATGAAAATAACAGGTGTCATAAAATTCCTATGGAGGTAGTTAATAGTGATGAAGAAATAACTGAGAATTTTGATATTGTATTGAGTAAATGGCAAAATGATTTCTCCTCTCTTTTTACTGATAATGATGCTGATTTTGATGATGATTTTTTGTTTGGTATAAAAAAAGAAATTATTAGAGTTGGAATTAAATGTTCAGGAAATTGATTCACAGGGAGATGATCTGAATCATCCTATTGGTTTATCAGAGGTAACTTCAACAGTAAACAGAGCAAAATTAGATAAAGCAGCAGGAATATATGGTTTTATAATTGCTGAGGTAGTAAAAAATAAAGTTTCTATTTAGTTCCTGCATGGTTTATGCTCTTTTTGTTTTGAACATGGTATTTCCCCTCAGATATGGCAAAAAGGTATTATTCATCCAATTCTTAAACCTGGTATGTATGAACGTGAACCTCTAAATTACAGAGGTATTACATCGATATCTGTGATTTGTAAGTTTTATTGTGATATTATAAAAGAAAAATTGATTAATTTCCTTGAAAAAGAATGCGTTATTAATGAGGAACAGAACGGGTTTCGAAAAAAAAGGAGTTGTCTCGAGCACGTATATAGCCTCTATTCTATCATTGAAAGCAGAAAGCTTTGTAAAAAAAGATACTTTTGTTTGTTTTATTGATGCAAAAAGAAGCATTTGACCGTGTTAACAGGATTTTGTTATGGTATAAGCTGAGGTCTATTGGTGTTCATGGCAAGTTGTATAACTCCATAAAGGCTCTTTATCAAGATACCAAATGTGCTGTAAATGTAAATGGTAATCTTACTGATTTGTTTCCCCGCCGAACGAGTTCGAGCAGGGGACTATGAAACGGGCTCCGTATACGTGTGTGTGTCCGTGTGTGATCAAAATGTTCAAATTGCTACTTCTCTGTCATTTATGAGCCAATTTTGATTCTGCTGCTTTATATGATAGCACTACATAGGAGCTTTGAAGCTTCTACACAGATTTTCAGTTGTGACCTTTGACCTTGACCTTTGACCTATATTGTACATTTTGCTACAAAATGCTACTCCTTCGCCATTTCTAACCCGATTTCGATTCCGTTTGCTTGATGTGATGGCACTAGGTGAAGGCTTCAAAACTTCTACACAGAATTTCGACCTTTGACTTCTTTGACCTTTGACCTTGATTTTTGACCTGTATTGTACATTGGCTACAAAAGCTACTCCTTCGCCATTTCTCACCCGATTTCGATTCCGTTTGCTTTATGTGATGGCACTAGGTGAAGGCTTCAAAACTTCTACACAGAATTTTGACCTTTGACTTCTTTGATCTTTGACCTTGATTTTTTGACCTATACTGTACATTTTGCTACAAAATGCTACTCCTTCGCCATTTCTAACCCGATTTCGATTCCGTTTGCTTTATGTGATGGCACTAGGTGAGGGCTTCAAAACTTCTACACAGAATTTTGACCTTTGACTTCTTTGACCTTTGACCTTGATTTTTGAGATTATTGTACATTGGCTACAAAATGTTACTCCTTCGCCATTTTTAACCCGATTTCGATTCCGTTTGCTTTATGTGATGGCACTAGGTGAGGGCTTCCATACCTCTACACAGAATTTTGACCTTTGACTTCTTTGACCTTTGACCTTGATTTTTGACGATTCCAGTCCAAAGATTTAAACTTCCGGCGGGGACATATTTTATGCACCGCGTAATTTTTACTTTTCCTTGTTTTAATGTGGATCTAGGGGTAAAACAAGGTTGTCTTTTGTCCCCAGTCCTGTTTAATATTTTCATTAATGATATAATTGATAGTGTGAGGCTGTGTAATAGAGGTATTCAGGTGTTAGATACAAACATTGATATGCTTATGTATGCAGATGACATTGTGGTAATTGCTGACAATGAAAATGATCTTCAGTTGAAGCTTGATAGTGTATGTGCGTGGGCCCAGAAGTGGAGGATCGAATTTAATACTCTAAAAACTCAAATTGTACATTTCAGGAGAAAACTCCAAGCAAAAACCACGTCTATATTTATTTTTATTGTAATGGTCAGAAGCTTGATATTGTTGACTCATATAAATATCTTGGATTGTGGTTTGATGAATTTGTAAGTTTACAAAAAGGAACCAAGATATTATAGAGCCCTTGGAATGCAATATTAGTAAATTTAAATTGATCGGTGGTTCTCTGTTTGTGACCTACACAAAATTGTATGATGCTATGATTTTGCCCGTATTGCAATGCAAGCGGTATTTGGGTCTTAGAAGAATATTCAGCCATTAATAGTGTTTTTTTTTAATAGAGCATGTCATTTCTATCTTGGAATGGGGAAATATATCCCTAATGATGCAGTTATGGGTGATATGGGTTGGGATCCCCCTTTCTATTATCAGTGTCAGTCAATTGCTAGACTTTGGTGTAACCTGAGTAAGCATACTACTGACCGTTACCCTGAAAAAATTTCTTGTGGTCTAAGTCCCTGGTAGATAATGGTGTTAAAAATTGGTGTTATAAGGTTAAACAATTATTTGCAAAATTGCAGTGTATGCACGTTGAACCATTGGCTGAGCTTGTTAGTACACATAATTTTGTGAGCACCGTATCCAAAGCATGTGAATTATTTATTGAAAATAAGTGGAAATGTTCACTGTTTGATGATAAAAGGAGAGTTCCCCAATCCAGACACAAACTCAGAACTTATCGTAACTTTAAACATTCTATGCATACTTCTAATTATGTTACTCAGTGTCAGAATAGATCTAATAGGCGAGCATTAACTCTGTTCAGAAGTAAATGTGCCCCTATTGCCCTTGAAACCGGACGTTATAAAAATGTCCCACACGATGAAAGATTTTGTATAATCTGTAATTCTGGTAATGTAGAAGATGACTTTCATTGTTTTATGATTAGTTCTGCATATGATGATTTTAGATCACAATTATTCAGTATTATATCAGAAAGAGATCCTACTTTTCCTCTGTTACCTATTTACCAACAATTCCTTTTTTTAATATCATCAGAGTCACTGTGCTGTCAAGTAGCCAGTTTTGCCAACCTTATTTTAACGTGCCGTAACAATTTATTATATTCCCACAACTGAATATCTCTTTTATGTATTATTTAGCCCACCATATTCTCTCTTTTGTTATGTTAAATCATTTTTTATTGTCTGTATGTCTTACATGATACATTTATATATTTAGTATTACTTATAATGTTTGATGTATATGTATCACTCATAGGCCTTTTTAGGCCGGCCGTCCGTGTGACTGGTGTGATTTTTGATAAAGAATAAACTAAACTAAACTAAACTAAACTATATATAAATTATATCATTAACTCATCACAAATATTCTCATATTCACTATTTGCTGACGACACTAGTTTACTACTCTCTAATAAAAATATTGTTACTCTGATGACAGTAGCAAATGCTGAAATAAAAAAAAATGATTTGCTTTTTGTTGTAATAAGCTATTGCTAAATGTTCAAAAGACTAAATGTATTGTATTTCGGTCTAGAGGTAAAATTATTCCGAATGATATTGATACTTTAAACATCGGGGGACACGATGTTGTCCTTAGCGTACATGTTCAATTCCTTGGAGTTATTGTCGATGAGCATCTGACTTGGAAACCCCATCTAGAATCTGTTTGAACCAAAGTTTCTCGAAGTGTTGGTGTTATATGTAGATTAAGATGTATATTACCAGAGAGGATTCTAAGAACTTTATACAATAGCATTGTTCTTCCTTACCTGACTTATTGCAATGTTGCATGGGGCAATACGTTTAAGACCCACATTGATAAAGTGAAAGTATTACAAAAGAAAGTAATAAGGCTTGTCACCAATTCCAACTTCCGACAGCCGAGTAAGCCGTTATTCCTTCAGTTAAAGTTACTACCAATTGATGAATTAGTATCGTTTCATAGTTTGGTTTCTGTGTTTAAACTTCAGTCTTGTCAACAATTTTGCCAGTTAAAAGAATTATTTGCCCTGAACCCACGGATTCATAATTACAACACACGTCAAAGAAACCTTTTCCATCGTCCTCATGTAAGGACTACTGTTTCCCTGAATTCTTTCCGAACCACTTGTATTAAAAAGTGGAACCAACTACCTGTTGACATCAGGACCACTACAACATTTTCTAGGTTAAAAGTTCAGTGTAAAAAATATCTATAAGACAATTTGAAATGAATTGTTAAACTACATGTTAAACATTATTTTATTTGATGTTATGTAGATTGGCCAGCCTACTTTAGTTTTGAGTGCTCTGTGTGGTGTGGTTGTGTATGGGGGTGTGAGGGTGTGGGTGTGTGTGTGTGTGTGTTAGTGTGTTTATGGTCTCCTTTTTATGTAGGTTTATCTGTTGCCATTGTATATACATTATGATTGTTCTGATATATACTTGCCATGTCGTAGTGTTAGTGTGTGAACTTACGTGGTACCTTGGTCTGCTGTCGGTGGTTTCAGTGCCTGATCTGAATGTTCACTCAACTGTTTATTATGATGGGGAATGTCACTTTACATCATTGCCGGTTGGCCTTTGTGCTGCTGAGTCCCAACTTATGTGTACCTTGCATAGGGCCCCACTGACAAGCCTTGCTTCTTTCGGGGTCCTAAAAACCATGTGAATTTTTGTATCAGCGATTTGTGTTATCTTGTTATTTATGTTTGGTTTTTGAATAAAATTGAATTGACTTGAATTGAACATACCTAAATACTGCGAGAAATCTATTTGTGTGGGATCTATTTTTGAAGCTTGACTAGGTCCTATATTAACAAAATACTCATTAAAACAGCACGCAACATCTCTAGGATCACAGAGTGTTTGTCCTTCACGTATAATTTGAAATGTTGAGACACCTTCTTTTGCTTTCCAATAACCTCATTAATAACTTTCCAAGTGGCTGACATGTTTCTAGTAGCATTTTTAAAGGCTTCCGTGTAATACATTCTCCGGAAAGTCTTATAATTTGTGTCAATTTATTTCTATATAATTTATATCGATTAACATAATCATTATTGGGATACCGTAAGCTATATTTATATAACGCATTTCTTTTCTTAATTGATCGAAAAATCCCCTTTGTTATCCAAGGATTTTTAATTTTTCTATTATTTTTCTTTTCAATTTTTGGGATATGTTTGTCGAAATAAGAAAGAGATATATTCCAGAACGTATCATGAGCAATCTTTAGGTCTGCGCAAAGTAATACATCATCCTATGTTTCCGTGATTAAATCGTAGTTAAGTAATGATATATTTTCTAATTTGAATTTGCGCGTCTTCTTACGTTCTGTTTATTTGACATGGGAATACTGTGTGTCGTCACTGTGGATGAAAAATATAGGTCGGTAAATAATCAGAAACATCACTATACACAGGACCAGATTTTGAATAATCTGTAGCAATATTTGTAAAAATATTATCAATCAATTTTGATGAGTTGGTCGTAATCCTTGAGGGCTTGACCATATTAGAGCCGTCATTTGTTTTGAGCGATCAGATGTTAATAGGAACACAATTCCGTTATTATGCGGTGGAATTTGAAATTTCTGCAACCTATCAGTTATCATGCAAATCGGAATGTTAACGACATCGTCGTGTCTCATTATCGTATTCGGGTTTTTCTTTTTCAAGAATATCCATCATACACCCACTGGACGGAGAAATATTCCGTCAGTTATATTTGTCTTGTTTTGCTTTTACACTGTATATTTTTTTTCTTCTGAATTTCAATCTCACAGATTTGGGGAGTATGGGACGCTGTTCATGGACAAGTACTGAATGTACTTCCGACAGTGCGGTGAAGCTAATTTGCCGAGGTGGGTAAACGGAGTGGAAATTATCATAATACTATGCTGTATCTTCTGGAATGACATTTAACTCCTGACATTTGTAAGAATGAGAACGCTGCTAGAAGTCTAAAACACAATCCTGTATGTAACATTACTAGTTTGTACTTCAAGCCGCCAGGCGATGTGCCTTAAAATGTTCACACACTTACACAGTAACAGACAAACACATCAGCTTTCCACTGTCAGCTGGCCATGTGCTGCTCTGTATAGTTGGGTCAACTTCACAGGCACTCTCAGATTCTGACAGTCAATATGAATCAGTGGCCTTTTTCACAACTCAGAATTATGAGGGATTAACAGCTTATTCAGTAATAGTTTCAAATACTTGGAGCAATGATGAAATTTATGTGAACAGCTCTTATTTCATGTAAATAAGAATAAAATTATACTTTGAGAATCTTCTACTTCTCGCGGGTAATGTTTTGACGCAAAAGCAGACAGCTGCAATTGTACCAAGAAAGTGAAAAAGCAACCACATTTATGTATCCAATGTGAGGTTGTCTTCCCCAGGATAGTTGCCCTCTAATGGTCAGCATACAAATGAAACTCCACCTTTTCAAAAGCCATTTTTAAAATTTATTTAATCATCGATTTCTTGATATTAAGATAATTTCATATGTGTTTTTAAGCGTCTCTAATGAAAATCAAACTTAAACCAGCTGAGGTTTATTGTCACACTCTAATTTTGTTTCTGCAATATTTTGGGCCTACTAGAAGACATTATTGTATCTCTCGTATCGTGATATGTCCATAATGTGTAAGGCTCTATGAGACATGTTCTCACAAGATATTATTCTGTGTTTTTGGTGCATGTTTTTTTCCGATATGATATCTCCAGCATAATAACCTCTAAAATTAATGCAGAAAGAATTCAAGAATTGCAGGTGCAACTCTGATGAAAGTACAATCGCCGCCCATTTTTATGAAAACGATAGCATAGGTATAATGAATAAATAGAAATTTTACCTCCCTTTTCCTGCTCTGATGACGCTTTATTCGAGTTTGGTATTACCGTATTTAATTCGAGTTTGGTATTACCGTATTTAAATTATATTTATTCTTGCTTGGGGGAATACATATTCGACATTATAAACAAACTTTTTCTTTTGCAAAAGATGGCGCTCAGAATTGTTTTCAACCTTCATATCCGAGCACTGATAAGTTGTTTCCTGAACATAAAATCCTGAAAATAAAACAGTTGTATTTATTTCAACTTGGTCAATTTATGTTGATTAGAACTTCAACAACCTACCCAAAATATTTCACTCTTTATGGCACCGTAACAGCCACGTACGTAACTATCTCACGAGACGAGACGATGGATTTCATATTTCCTAGCTTAGTGAGAACTGTACACACTCAAAATACATTTGTTTATACTCGGCCCAAATTTTGGAATAGCTCAGGCAATACTATTAAAGAATTTGTTAAGTTAATTACATTTGAGTGAAACTCAAACTTTGAGTGAAACTCAAACTTTCACTCAAACTCAAGTTTGAGTGAAACTAAATGAAGTGAAACATATGTTTTTGTTGAAAAATGAAATAAACTTTGAACTTGAACTTGAGTAAAAAAAAAAAAAAAAGAAGAAATTTGATTTCCACATATTATACCAGTTAATTCCGTTTATGAAAAATCCCCAATGCTTCACCTGTCCTTGAGATTGTGTAGGGTGCCCACAGAACTTTTCCATTCCTTTCCTTTTCTTTCTCCATTCTTCCCTGCTCCTCTGTCCTCGTTCTTCGTTGTCCAGTAACTGTGCGTGTGCATTCTTCTTTATTTCTGTTATTTCTGTGTTTTGTGTTGTTATTGTTGTTGTTGTCGTTATTGTTTTGTGTGGCCTCGTGTATATCTTCTCTTTTGGTTACGTTTTCCTGGCATACGCTGCCAAATTTATATTGTATGTGCTATAAATTTGCTATGTTGTATATTTTATATGTTTGCATTCTAAAATCATAGTAAGTGTTGTTTTAGTACCAGCATCATAATGAGTAAATGCGCAATGATATATAGATGAATTTGATATGACTATGATTTATTGGTATAACAAATTGGTCGTTGTTTTGTTTCAGTGTTCCACGTCTTACAATCTTAATTGGCCTTTCAGTGGAACACTGTTTTCCTTCGTTATGATTACTTACTTTTTTGTTACCATGACAAAGTGTGTATTGTTTCCCTTTTTATGACATCATTCGTGCATATACTTTAGAGTGTATTCGAAAAAATAACTTTTTTTTATAAGATGAATGAAAGACAAATCGACAACTTGTACCGCTTAATCATGCTTTCTTTTCTTTTTTGATGATAGAAATAAACAAACTATTGAATTGAAAAAAAAATAATTGAATAGACGTACGCAATGTATATAAGGAAGTGGTTCTTTCAATTTCAAGAGAATTTTTATTCGTAAGTTTTGTATTTCTCCTTGCAGAACCTGGGTATCTCGGATGCTACAACGGATTAACGGCCACACAAGTCTTTACTCTACTTCATAGAATGTTCAGACATGACGTGAGGACCGACATGGAGTGCGCCTCCATGTGTCGCGAACGAAGAAATATCGCTGATGTAGCTGTCATTCACGAAGGCGCGTGTCTGTGCGTCACATCAGAGACAATTACTGACTTGTCATCTTCTCCAACTAATTTTCATACGTGGTCATGTCCAAGCATGGCGGACCCCAGATTCGAGCGTGTTGTATATTATGCATTCAATGGTAAGATCTGAATAAAAGTGATAACAAATGTTTTCTTTCTTTCTTATCGCATTTGTTGTCAATCGCATGTTCGTCCGAGATGTTCCTGTGATATACATTTGTAACTGTGTAGGTGTAAAACACGTATTTAGAGGAGTGGTGTATCCCCCTTTCCAGGACCTTCACAGCTCATAGCTTTCATGGTCACTTTGTAATACTTATGACATCATAAACACCTGACAAAATGGAGACCCTATGGCTTCCTTTTTTTTTTTCAACAAGACGATTATTAAACGTAGATTTACATGAAACAATTGTGTAATTCATTCACTTGTCTAAATATCGCCCTTGTTTTTAACGGTCTGTCGCCATTTCTTTGACCTGATAAGCTCATTTTCCCTGGGTATGATGGCATAATTTCCAATAGAAACTTGCGAGATATAGCTAATCAAACAGATTCCGTGCGGACATCATGGAAGCGGATCGACTAAAAGGATGTTTTTGTTCCTCATATCTTTTTTGCCTGTTTATGGCTGTCTTTATTCTTATAGTTTCATACGGATTTTGCAACCGACTTGGCATTGTCCAGAACGGCGCATGGGATTCCAGCAGCACGTGGTTTGGTTCCCTAGTAACCCTCACCTGTGACCAAGGATTCATCCTCAATGGGAGCGCGACACTGCAGTGTGTGGGACTACCAGGTCCTGGACGGTCGACTTACTTCCCAACTTGGAATTCGTCGATCCCATCTTGCGAAGCGGTCAGGAGTAAGTTTTTGCTTTGTTTTGTTTCTTCAAACGAAGACGACCATTCTCTATTCGCTTTAGTAACTTTTCTTCTCCTTTAAGGACGTTCCTCAATTATGTTTGTACGCATCCTAGCTGCGCAGGTTGGTCAGTGGTAGTTGAGCTGAGATACTAGTAGATCGAGCTAGAGTGTAATAGTCGTACGTACGGATACCCGACAGTTTCTCACCGCGGCCGCGCTGGGCGGCCTCGCTCAGCCCGCGTACCGACTGTACGCATTACGTACTACGCACAGTAAACTCTTCAGCGGTCCGAGCCCCATATTATATACATGGTCATGGTAGCACAGCACTGATCGACGGAAACGGAAAGCTTGGAAGTGAAACTGAGCTTTTTCCATTTTCATTCCGTAGATCTGTTTTGTGACATGCAGTTCATTATCTGTTCATGAACGTGATCAAGTCGAGTACATAGTCGGGGACTACCAGTCTACTAGACTAGGTGTTAAAAAATAGGTGTTAAAAAACCAAAACAAAAACAGAAAAGAAACATATGGCACATTTTTCATCTTAAATTTTAACAACTGAAACTATCTGAATATCTCTGTTATAATCTAAGTTAGATCTAAACTTGTCATTACTTTTACCATTCAGAAATCAATTTTGATTACCAAATCTAGTGTAACAAAAGAAGATTCATAGAATCATGTGGGGGGGGGGTGGTTACTCAAGGTACATCGCCATAGTTTACAACATACCAACCACTGCAATAACCAATAAATGCAGTCTACAGTCAACGCTATTATATTAAGATCATTTTTCCTCTGGATGACAGACTACTGTCAAAATTCCCATTTCCTTTCATTTCTTCTTCTTCCTCCTTTATCACTTTATGCAGGGGTACAGCAAGTGGGAAAAACAAAACAAAACAAATTAACGTGTCAGTGTGGAGTTTTCCCCAATTGCATCCACATAATATCATCACGGGCTATGCAAGGGAAATAAAAAAAAAAAAACACCGCACATGGACCTTCTTTCTTTTTAAAATTTTTCCACCCTATCACTGCAATTTTGACAAGTTTGTTGTTGTTGTTGTTGTTGTTTTAATACATTGGCTTTTTAGCGTACAGCATGAGATTCATGAAACCATCCTATCAGGGAATCACTGCATTGGTTCCTGATCAGATTTGGGGGGTCTTACAATGATTTCTGTCGCACGGAGGCGCTGCTAGCACAAAAACCAGCACATGACCCCCCCCCCCCCCCATATTTAATATTGTTCTGCATTAAAGGGATGGTACAGTGGAGATGAGAATTGGGCTTTTAACTTTTTGCGAGATACCAAGAAAACACTTATGATACAGAACAGACCATACCATTTTAAGAGGAATTCAACGTTTATTTGATAAAAATCGGGTTTGGAATGACTGAAACATCCAAAAACAAAGTAAAACAAAGCCATCATAATAAAGTGTGGGCCCCGCACTTTATTAGAATCGCTCTTTTTTGGATATCTCAACCATTTCAAAAGCAATTTTCATCAAATAAATTGAATTCCTTATAGAATTACGTGCTCTTTCATATTTTATAAGAGGTTTCTTATTATCTCACCAAAAAAAAAAAAATGTTAGAAACCTGAAATTAGGTCTCAACCAAAACTATACGATCCCTTTAAGGAGCCCTTCTTCTACAATCTGATCAAGTTTTATGAAAATGACATGGGCTTTGAATGTACAGCATCACATTCATGAACACCACCTAATCAGGGCACTCTGGATAGGTTTATTACCAGATTTTGGGGTCCTAGGATGATTTCTGTCATATGGGGGTGCTGCCAGCACAAAAATGAGCACACGAATCCTCCATTTTTATTGTGTTTCTGCAATTAGCAAGCCTTCTTCTACAATTTTGTCAAGTTTTGTGAAAATGACATGGGTTTTGAATGTACAGCATGAGATTCTTGAACCCACCCGATCAGGGTTTCCCTGGATAGGTTTATGACCAATTCTTCGGGTCTTACAATGATTTCTGCCGCATGGGGGCGCTGCTAGCACAGAAACGAGCACACGAACCACCCATTTTTTTTTATAACTTTTCTGCATTAAGTAGCCCTTCTTCTACAATTCGGTCAAGTTTCATAAAAACGACTTGGATTTTGATTGTACAGCATATTTTTTTGAACCATTAGCCTACCCCAAACAGAAAATGTTCAAGACGAGGATTTCAGAAATTTCGGTGGTTTCTGCCGCGTGAGGGCCCCGCTTGCTGAAGAATGAGAGTGTAAACCCGAAATGAAAACTTTTTCCTCATTTTGAGTACCTTTCTGTGCAATTCTTGCAAATTTGGAGAAAATAAAGCGGATATTTTTCTTCCTATTTTTGATTAGGGAGATATCATATATGGTGCAAGAAGTGCTAAGCATACAATCTTATTACAGAAGCTTCAAAACAGAGCATGACGAATGATATTAGGAATAAGTCCGTATAGACATTTTCAGTCAGAGAGCTGCATGCACGTCTAGGCTGGAAGTCACTAGCAGCTCGGCGTTGTTGCCACTTGAACACCGTGGTTTTTAAGGCACTACATGACTTTGCACCTCCATATTTTTAAGATCAATTTCACTATTGTCATTTTAAGTATTTACTCAGGTCAACCGGTAATTTAGCATTGCCAAAACCTAGGACAGAATATTGTAAAAGAACTTTTTATTATAGGGGTGCTGTGCAATATAACAATCTCCCTCCAAATTAAAAAGTTGTTTATAGTCCTGCTTCATTTTTTAGTAAGTTAATATCATTTGTTCCATATTTTTTATAATCCCTCCATAGTATAAGTTTATTTTCTTTGTAGCTCAGTCAATATATTTTTTTTTCTCTTGTCAATGATATACTGTACATATTTTTGCAGTTTGAATCTTTTTATCCTGATATCAATATCAATTTCATGTTAGAACCCCATGAAAGAACAGCTATGTCTTCGTAAACTGAGCTGAATGGGCTACCCTACCGTACATAATTATTTGTTGCTTATTTTTTCTCTTGTTTTCTTCCCTTTTCAATATTTGATGCATTCTATGTTTTAAGCATTATATTCTTCTGTTGATCATATGTTGTGTATTGCTTGTCATACTTTTACTGTACTCTTTTTTTTTTGCATGAATTTACGGTGAATAAATGAATCAAATCAAATCAAATCAAATTTTGATGGAATTATGGAATTATGGACCAAGTGCAATATTTTGATTATTACAATACGTGTACTTACTGTACTTTGTTTTAGTGTTATGTTACTTGTCCTTCAGTTATGTATACATATCTATTTTCCTTTACATGTGAAATTTTTAATGGAGAATGTTGCAAAGATTTTTATGACGTAGTGCATGACAATAAACGATCTGAATCTGAATCTGAATCTATCTGCCATTGCAGATTTTGTTTCCTATCATGACCTTGATCCTGCAACGCTATAATTTTTGTACTAGACGGCAGAATGCAATATGCGTCAAAGTCCCGTAGAAGAAAAACAAGTACACGAGCCTGTGGTTTTATTTGCATATTTGGGTTTTGGATGGGTCAAAGTTACGTTATGGAAAATTTGAAGAAAATGACATGGATTTCACTTTAACTGAAGAACGTCCTTAATTCCCTGTGTTTGTATTCCTGTGGTTCTTGAAGAAAGGCGGTCTTTGTAAATGTAAAAGTTAATGGTTTGAGTCAAAAGAACACTCACCAGAACCGACTGGATAGAGTGTTCCTTCTACAAAAGAAAGCTCTCCGTGTCATCTGTTATCCTTCCATACCCTCTCACTCAAATTTGTTATTTGCCTCTAATATGCTGCTAAAAATTAAAGATTTGTATTTATTCAATTTGGGGCAGTTTATGTATACGTACAGCAACAACTCACTCCCGTCCATTTTCGATTCTATGTTTCAAAGAAATCAATCATTCCATGAGCATCCCACTCGACGTTCCAATGAATTTCATTTACCTCGTTACGAACGATTCTTGCTAAGAACATACTTACTTATACTGGCCCAACTTATTGGAATTTTTTGAATAATGATATAAAAAATGCACCCTTCATATATTCATTTAAAAGGAGATTATTTTTTTTATTGCAATTTTATGATCCCACAGAATTGAATCATCCTGTTGGCTTATTTTAATTCTTGTTCGAAGAATTTTGATTATAAACTAAATATGCTGTCACGTATTTTCTCGTCCCTGTTGTCCTGAGACACTTACAGATTAGATTCGACTTTATTTGTATTACTTCTGTATCTATTTCTCTCTATTTTTCTATATTTCCGTATCCTTTTCACGCATCCCATTATTTTTTTTTCGGTATGATTCTGTCGAGAATCGCAGGATCTGTTTTGCCTTTCTGTCCGTTGTATTGTCTTCCTGTTATGTTGAGTCTTGTCTCGTTCTGTCTTGTATTTTAGTCCCCCTTTATAAGTTTTGTCGTCCCAGTAACGTTTAGTGTTTATTCGCTTGTGGAGGTGTGTCTGTCTGTTCCTATGTCTTCTTAGTGGGCTTCCAGACTTTTTTCCTAACTTTATTCCCAACCTTTTTACCCCTTATTGCATCATTTACTATTGACATTCTGTACCTGAAGGGCCCACGTTCTACAAGCATTGTCTTTTTAGTGGGTCCCTCCATTTTTCGATGTTTTGCGTAATGTTATATCGTCTGTATCACTTCAGTCAATCAATTTTCATTACAACGTATCTGTTACCCCAAGGTTCCACAATTATGTTTTCGCAATTTACTTTGTTTTGATTATGCAAACTTTTTCTCTCTTACCAAAGAAAGTTAAATGTTTATGTTCTTTTCAAAAATGAAATAAAGTTTGAGTTAAATTAAATAGGCCGGTTTACTAATGTATGCACAGATCTTTAATTTTGCACACGGCCGCAACCTCGGGCAAACAAAGGATGCGAGCCTGCAACGTCGGCTGCTGCAGACGTCCTCGACACGTCCCCACATGTAGACTTACGTGTATGTTGTGTACATGTGTGCGATGCATCAACTTCGATTTTACCTCCTGGCATTTCGTGTGGCTCTAAATCAATTCCCAACCCCCAAGATGAGGGAAAATTCTGCTGTGATCAAACGCAGTTTGGACTATAGTTTCGATTTTATTGAATTTTGGCTTCGAATTTGTCTTCAGTAGTTCTGAAAATGGGTGGAAAAACACTGCTGCTACGGAACATACAACAGTATGACCGCATCACTTCAAACTTCAATGATTTTAAGCATTATGATTGCTTGTGAAATCTAAACTAGACAACGAATCTGTCATAATCGATATGTTTCCAAGGATTTTTTTTATTTTTAAAGTTAGACTCAGACTGATTAGACCTCATGAAATAAAATGACGATTTGACCTATTTTTCTATTAACGATAACACTGTTAGGGGGCCTAGCCCTATATAGATCTAGACTAGATCTAGAGTAGATCTAGACGTAGGCCTAGACCTAGAATTAAAAACAAAAACAATGATAGACCTAACCTCCCTGACATTCGCAGTAGGCAACATTTATTTCCCCCGTTGACTTATTCATCACGACCCAGGTCTGGTACGTTGGTTTGTTGAGGTATGTCCGGTCGGCCTAACCTCACTAAGGATAACACCAGGAAAAGGGCTCGTGTCCGAAACCTCATTGAACTTCAGGCTTGAAACACTCCCATCCGCGAAAAGACGGTAGTCCTCAAATGACTTGTAAGTTGTATCCCTTTAGCGTTTCCAGTCATAGTCAGTCCAATTGATGATCAGGTAGTTGAACACGTCAAAGAGTCCAAAATCTGGAATACTCTCGAAGTTGGATATAAACCCAGCGAGCTTGTTAGGGTCGGAGAACGAGCAGCCTACCAGAGGCTTAGCGAGCTTCTCCTGCAGTGACCGGCCGGTGTCCACCCGGGAGAGGTCGAGATCGACGGGCAAATCCGAATCGGCTACGGCAGTTGCACTAGTTTGATGAGTTTCTCCTTGTTGTAGCCGCTTGTGCTCACACCTATATCCCTAAAATACTCAGTTAATTCCTTAACTGTCCAATTCTTCCATGGCTTACTCGAACTTTGGCTAGAACTTGAAGCTGACGCCATCTCAAAGCAAGATTATAGCAAACAAAAGTTGTCGATTATCCGCAGCGAGTAATGATCGTAGACAATACACGCCTGAATGCAAAAACAGTGTGGCGCGCGCGTCCGCGCTTATTTCGCTTGCCCGACTTAGTTACAATCACTAGGGTCGCGTGGGGTTGACGTAATTATGCATATCATTAGTAAACCGGTCTATTGAAAAAAAAAAAAGAAGCACAACACAAAGATTAAACAGAGAGGGAGAGAGATTGATTGTGGATAAAAGAGAATCCTGTTGGTAATGAAGGCAATTTAAGAGACAACGTACTGTCTCCATCAACATTAATATCATGCTGTGCTTCGTTTCTCAAACCCTGCCTGTACGTCCGCTGTACATCAAATGACGATCGGTGAAGTACACTGTAGCACCACAAGTAAACAAAAAAGAAGAGAAGACGATTAGTGAAATTTAATTTAAATTTGCAAGGAAAAGAAAAGTCAATCTTTGGAGACTAGTTCCACCAGTGTATCAGGTTTTAAGTCAACATAGGATTTAGGATATTGTTTCTTGCTCTCTCGAGTAACTGGAGATGTTATTTTGAAGACAGAGACTGAAAAATACAAGTGAGCTGGAAAAACAAGTAAATATAACAAAATAGACAAAAATCTTCCCAGACAAGAGTATTCTCGTGAATAGTAAATACCGTGAATTTTCATTATTTCGAGTAATCAAAGTCTGTAATTGACACGATCTTTGATCATTTATTCTTTGCTCCCAACTACACTGTAGCCCCTGAGATATTTTGCCAGCATCCTGGTAACGTGTCTAACGGAGAATGGAACTCAACCGACACGTCACTGGGATCGTCAATAACTCTCACTTGCGATGACAATTACGTCATCAATGGCAGTGCCACGCTGCGGTGTATAAGATTTCCTGGCAACAATTCGCTTGACTGGAATACATCGTTACCAACCTGTCTGAATTTAGAGAACATGTCTCAGGGTATGCCACTTGCTTCATACAGTGTAAAAGAAAAACACTGTTGGCAATTTTCATCTCGCACTTTTCACATGCATGTAAAACATGAGCTATGCAGTTGTATGCTACTCAAGTGTATGTGAACTTGTGTTGTTCGTAATACCCTCAACATCATTTATAAAGCCAAATGAATGTTAAACACGTGCCATAGTTACTGGCCTGCTTCATAACAGTAAAAGTTTTTTTTTTCTATTATTGTTCTTCAGATTCAACACCTAACGCCCACGGAAAAAAAAAAAAAAACTTCCAAGCCAAGACTCTGACAATTACATCTGCTGTCAATCATTGCTTAAGTATTAAAAATAATAAAGTGCTAGTAGAAATAAAAGAAGACAGTTGAGTGCGCTTTGTTTCATTAACAAAGCATAATGCATGTTGCCGTAGTACTAATTTTGCAAGGAAACATGCATGTGTTTTTTTTTTCTCATAATATTTAAAAGCAAACACCGCCTCGTTCTAACTACAAAAACCGAGGTTCTTCTGAATCTATACCCTCCGACCTTGGTTAAGATTTGTAATTGCGATAGTTCTTTTTTTTCAAACCTTCGGAATAACGTACCACCAGAATAACGCCACTAGAATGTTGTTATTGACGAACCTTATTTCATTTTGGAGTGACGAACATCTGGGTACACAAAATTTGTGTGTTCAAGAAAACGATCGTTCGGAATAAGGGACATTATCCCCAGCTGTATACCTCCTGCGTTCTCCACTCTTTAAAAAAAAAGTAATGATAAAGTGACTTGTATTAGAGCCACGCATTTTGCTATTTAAAGAAATCACAGAGACGTCAAACAAGAAAAAATTTACGTCCCTATAAGCTGCTAAGTGCAGCCTTTAGAATTAAAATCATGTTTGTTTGGATTTTTTTTTTTTTAGATATACCGTTTCCTTCTTTTCAGCTAACGAGTCAAACTGTGATCACCCTGGTAACGTCTTTTATGGAAAATGGAATTTGAACACTACACAGCTTGGATCCATAGGCACTCTCGTGTGTGATGAAGGTTACATCATCAATGGTAGTGCAACGTTGGTTTGTGTCAGGTCGACACACCAGCTAGTTTGGAACGCATCGACGCCATCTTGTCAACCAGTTGAACGTAAATATTTAACCTAGATACGCCTAAATTATATTTGACACGAAAGAAACTATTAGTGCGTACTATAATAATACACAGTGGGTTTTCTTTTTTCTCTGTGTATATGAGTTTACTGTAAAGTAATTGTTTGCCCGTAGGCGTCAGGGTTGATAATCTTATAATTATACTATGTAGCTTTTTGTGTCAGTTTGACTTTCTGTACGAGTCCATCATGTCCACTGAAGATTTATTGGCTATGCTGGATTAATGTTAGTAAGCACAGAACAGACACTACATGAGAAAATGAGACTGTAGCTTCTCGCAATGTTTGCATATTGTGAAATCATTTTGGACCACTTTGAATAGGCTTCATGTCTCGTGTAAAGGACTGTAAACAATGACGATGCGGTGTCTCGCCTCAGGGCATAAGTGGTGCAGCTGTTCATGAAATCAAAACTGAGATGTACGGAATGAGTCTTAAAGATTATGATGGAACTAAATGATCAGCCTTTCATCCATACTCTAGTCTATATTTATGTAAACTGAAAAAGAATGTTTTAATAATGCAGTCTCTGATATCACATTCAAGAACATATTGAAAACGTTTAATGATCTGTCTTGCTATCAAACCGACATAAGGGCAAACACTGCGTAAGGTACGGTGGCCATACTGAAAGTCAAGATGGCCGCCAAAACTTATGAGGTTGGACAAAAGTTATGATTATTTTACTTTACATCTGTTGTATCACAGACATGGGTATTGCCACCATTTTCAGTGCATTTTCATGCTCAAAGACGATGTATAGGACAAAACCTTTTGAAAATTGGCGCCATTATCTAAAATAAATTCTCATTTTCTACCTAAACAGGTGAGGTAGAACAAAAGCACGGCAATTATTTAAATAAGATCTGCCGTACAAAGAAAATACGGACACTGCCAATGTTTTTGATGATTTTTCATTGCTCAACAAGTCGAGATATAGGAAAATATAGGAAAATTATTTATAAGTGGGGACCATTTCAAAATTCAATATGGCCAGCAAAGATGTGCTCGGCAAAAAAGGCATCACCTTACCTCTTAGTATACCGCTTAGTTTCGGTCTGTAGTATGAGATTTGGGCTTTTTTTATTATGTCTTTAATCAAATGCAGAAATCAAAACCACGTGCATTAATTGCAATACTTAATATGACAAAAAACAACAACATACGTTTATTAATCTCATTATAACCGTTAATGTCTTATATATTATGTGCAGACTTTGACACGTTTTACTTGTTTTGGATTTTTTCCTTTTCCCCTTTTTTGAGGATGAACTGCCTTCTTGTGATTACAATAAGAAAAAAAAAAACTCACCTCTATATATATATATATATATGTGTGTATATATATATATATATATATATATATATCATATCATATTTTATATCGCCATGCACTGTGCTCTTGTGCATGTAGGCCTACCGTAGGCTTACAGGTATGCCTAGAATGTTAGTTACTATCATTCTCCAGATCCAGGTAACTTGTCGAGATGTGGTCATCCTGGTAAAGTATCGCACGGAAAATGGAATTCAGACACCATGCGGGTTGGATCCATGGTCACCCTGGAGTGTGATGAAGGCTTCCGAGTCAGTGGTAGTGCGACGTTGCTTTGTGTGACATCATCCGACGAAAATACATCAACATATTCGCCAGGCTGGAACGCATTCATTCCATCTTGCCAACCAATAGAAAGTAAGTCCTCAAAATTTGTCAGCATCAAATCAACAACAGATGAACTTATTTCGTATAATATCTTGCAGACTAAGTGAACAAATATGCTTAAACTGACACCTTTATCAGTTTATCCCCAACGTGCATCATATCAAGAAATTTATGTGCAAGATCCTGAGGGGTATACATAAGTGTTTATTGTCAAGTTCAGGCTTTTTTTTTTGAAAGCTTATGTCAAGATTATTTTTTTCTTCTAGGCTTCAAAGTAGATGTTATTTAAAAGACCTTCCTTGTAAAATTGATTTTGTACGTATTACTAGGCATTATGACATGCTTACTTCAGCTGACTTCACTGCTGCCAATGTAAGGAAAGGCATTTGACAAGTAAGAAGTTTGGGGAGTTGAAAAAGAAATATAAACAAGCAGTGAAACGTGTTTTGATAAAAAGAGATCTGAGACTTGTTTAAATTAATGAGCAGAAGTCGACTTGGAATTGGAATTGAATATGAATGGATCTTTGAAAGAACGCAGTCACAGCACTGATGTCTTCAACTCCTTCACGAAAAACTATAATAGCGAAGATGAAAACATGATGTGTGGAACAGTTGAAGCATTCATGCATTTACCCAAACCTATACTTTGCCTCAATCCTCTTTGTTGCTTTTTCAACTCGAAAAAAAAAAAAAAAAAACAACATCAAACGACTTTTTGTCTTTATAACTACCCATTTCCTTGTTGTTATTTTCTCTGAATTACCAGCTCTTGGCATGATGATTTTCATCTATTTGTTTGTGTTCTTTTTTTTTCTCTTGGAATGATGATCCAGACGTTGCACTTGCTCTATTATCGGCCAAATTCCTATAACATTTTTTTATTGATTATTTGTTCGCGCGTAAACTAATGAAAGTTGGTGGCATCATCATCCTTGCCTTAGCCGAAATTATGCGGTTGTGATCATAAACACTTGAATATTGGTAAAAACATGTAAAACATCCATTGTTTTCCCTAAACAAAATTTGAAAAGGCTCATATATTAGGGTTTGTTCAAAATCCCATTGGCATTCACGCTGCACACTGGCACTGGTCCGACGGTCCCTGACCAGTAAATATCCTTAGTGGACCAGTTGGGACCAGTAACCTTTTCAGGAATGGACCAGAAAAACATGAAAAATTGGGTACCTACATGTACTGGACCAGTCCGTCCTGTCTGTCGGACCAGGAGAAAAATGGGTTTAATAGTGTAAAGCCCTGTCAAGGTTCTTTTCGTAATCTGAGACATAAAGGAATGTATCATTTTATGTCGAGTGCTATTCTGGAGATAGAAAAGGAATCAAAAAAAGATATAAAAAGAAATTTTGTGTCCTTTCCTTCGGAAGAAAGACAAACACTTGGCCCTGTACTGGACAAATATTTTTTGCTTCTTTTTACCACATGATGCAGGGAACATTACTATCCTGATTTGTTCTTTATTTGTTTTCTTATAAGCTTTTGTGCTTTTCGGTGATACAAAAGAACAAATCAAAACAATCTTTGTCTTTGTGTTGGTTAATGGAGCTCTATGCGATATTTCAATTTGTCATTCTGTTGCAGCATGGTTCGGATGGTTTCGAAAAATAGCCATTACAAGTTCGATAGTTGTCGGATTAGTTCTCGTGATTTTGGGAACCTGCATCATCCAAAAGTTCACCACCAAACCTTGCACTTGTGATAAGGTAAGAAGTTACTACTGCGTTACACTAGCTGAGAGATATCTTTAATGAGAACAACAAAATAATTTCAATTACACTGTACTCATCCATGAGCGGAAAATATGAAGAGTTTGTTTGCAAAAACCGATAACTCCATTTTTGAAGATTTTGAAGTAAGATCTCTGTCATAAAGTACAAAATAATACCTTTTAAATGATATATTGGTCACTACATATAAGGTAATTTTTTTGAAGTTATGGTCTAAAGAAGCTAAAAATGTCTTATTATTCTCTTTATTTTTCTTGACCTTTAATCGCAAATATCTCAATTTGGCAAATATGGACTTATCGGTTTTTGCAAACAAACTCTTCATATGTCTTTCAAAATGCATCTGTGGTCAATTGTCAGGGCCATATAGAAATCAGATGCGTGATGTTCAAACCTTAAGAAGATATCATGTGAAGAAAAAATGATATGGGACTGTCATTCTAACAATCATTCCCTCGTGCAAATGGTCAGGCAGATAGAATACAAGAATCTTGTTAAAATGGTTTTGGACACAGAAAAGTGTTCGTATAATAAGTTGTGTGGTTGTAAAGATAAAGTCATCAGTTTATGTAACAAAAACAAAGTTTGCATAGTATATGTACTATTAAAGCAGAAGGGTGCAGATGTCCTATGATAAATATTGTCAATTGTGTCTCTTTGTACAAAGGTATTTGTAAGATCGCAAGTGTTGTTCTGTATTTTTAACAAACATGTCGGAAACAAAAACCAGTTGGAATCAAACCTGTCATATACCGCTTTCCGGGCACCGACACTCCCGCCATGGTATCACTGGTTGTCAGCAGTGACACAATGAACTTGGAAGCATGCTGAGTTGACAATTATTGATAAACATAAGAAAAGTCACAGCACATGTTACCCCCTGCTTTAAAAATCTCTTAATTTCTTTCAGTAAGCCTTAATTGTCTTTTTTACTCGTCGTTTTTACCACCTGCGCTAAAATATCTTAATATCTTTTATTAAGCCTTTCAGTCGCCTTGGGCTACTCAATAGCAATGTCGGAATTTCAGAGCGTGGGTATAGTTCTAAGTTAATCGTGTCACTACCGGCAACCAGGGACAGCCTGCCAGTAGTCTCGCTGCCCGGAAAGCAATAGATGACACGTTCGATTCCAACTGGCTCCTTTTGCCGACGTGCTTGTTAAAATGCAGATCGATCAGCAGTTCTCACTTTACCAAAAATTTGCACAGACGGAGACAACTTTATTCTTAAAAATCATACTACATAAGACACGTCTTGAAGTACAGTGTATTCTTCAATTCTTGATTTGTTCTCTGCAGGATTACACTCCTAGAACAAACATTAGAAGCTCAGCAGACAAGAGCTCGCTGCCTCTCCATGATATCATGAGCCAAGAAGGTGAAGGCGTTGTCGATGTCAGGAAAGAGTTATACATGGACATGTCACTTACGGCAAAGAAAGAAAAGAGGGAGAACGTCATATTTGCGGAGTCCTTAGATATTGAGGAAGAAGAAAAGGATATCGATGAAGATGGTTATTTTCTTTCCAGAGCTGCAGGAGACTGTTCTGGATCTAGAAATAATCTGTCACCAATTTACGAAGACATTCCGACAACTTCCGACCAAACATGTACCTTTCTAGAACCACATTATGTCAATGAGGTATTGAATGTCGGTAAGACTGACACACACAAGCCCCTAGCGTTGAGTGCGAACGATCCGTTATATTCTGTATCCATTTACTCAAGCACACCAAATGAAAAGCCCGAGGTGGATGTAGATGGGTACCTTGTTCTTGAAGCAAATGCTGGTGAAATTACCGATGATCAGTTTGCTACCACAGACTGCTTGCCCGCTTCCCAAATACCTCTGCATGAAAATGAGATTTCTCCAGGAGCGGATATCCATAAAGCAAACGTTCACGCCAATCCACCAATGTACGAGAGCATTTCTAGTAACCCAGAACTTTGAAGAAGTTTGAAGCCATGACATCATAATAGAAGAGTTCGATCTTGACGAGATTCAATGACATGTTCGCGTTCTCGTTATTGAAGGAAATGATGTCGTCGAAGACCAGTTTCCAGCCAGGGCAAATTGCCCTTCACTGGAAAATCTCAGTGCCAACGAAAATTCTCCTGCAACTAATTTTCGTGGGCTTCCTTCCGCGATCAATACGTTTTAGAAAAACCTGAACATGCTTTCGTAGTTTCATTGGAATCCTACCTCTTTGTTCTCTGTATCCATTGATTATTGCAAAGGGATCATGCTAAGGGTGGAATACTTAAATGCAAAGGAAATGATCCATGTTTATTCTTTGTTTTTAATCAACAAAAATGGATGAAATTCGTTTTCAAGTTAAATGGAGATGTGTGATCAGTGGCAGTCATTAACTTATAAATGGACGATTACACCAACAGTTTTCTCCTGACTGATAGACGATTAGATCTCCTCATTCCAACACATCTGTGAAGGTACATGGTTTCATATCGAATATTAAGTATGCTGAATTTATAAAAGAGCACAGTCATTCAATGTCACGATGGATATTGCACTTTACAGAATCTTTGTATATCTACCAGTTATGGTTTACGTGCCTGGTATAATTGCGAGAAACAGGTATCAAAAGGTATATTTCATGACTTGAGCGGTAAGTTGTTAAATCCTTTAATTCTGTCACCCTTTTTCCCTGTGTAATGCTGTTTTAAAACTTCATCTAAAACCTATCTTGTCGCAACTTCATCTAAAAATCTTTCCAGCCTCGTTTTTTGTGATTTTCTTTTCTTTACATTTACACTTCCATTTATGAGCATTTATTGAATGTAATTCACAAATTGAATAGCGCCTTGTCGAGTACGACGATAATTAAACTATTTCATATATCTTTTTTATTTCTGACGTTTTATACACATTGATGTTCTACAATAATTTCTAATATGTAAAATATCATTGCATGCCGTTTTTATATCTCCTCTTCGTTTCTTCACTTAATTCAGTTTCTCCTTTTTGATCAAAATAGCTTGTGAATTCTACTTCCTCGCTTCGAAAAAATTGGTTTCAATATATTTTAAAAGTGTGAGCAGTTATCAACATTAAGAATGAATGTTTGTTCCGTGGTTAATCATTATCAATTGAATCATAATGTTGCATACAAATCAAAGCTTACTGTACAATTGCATTTATTTGCACAATGTGCAAGCTCTATCCTGCATTAAGCCTAATCATATGAGTAAACCAGCTTGCGTTTGTGAATCTCACGTAAACGTCGAACAAGAATTGTATATTAGACACAGCCGATGATACTGATTGTATGCGTTTTCTTCTTAATGCCGATATAAATACTAACATTAAACATTATTATACACGTAATGATTAAACCAGCTTGTGTCTGAGAATCTCACGTAAACGTCGAATAAAAACTGTACTAGACAAACCGTTGTCACAGCCGATAATACTGCTATTGTATGCGTTTTCTTCTTAATGGCGATTTAAGCACTAACATTACCTCAGATATTTAAGAAATGCCTTGCAGTAGTTAAGACTAATTCCACTTTTTAAAATGCATCTCACATCATAATATAAAAATTCATTCCATTGAGTGATAACAAAAAATCTTGGCTTCACAATTTACATAATATGTACGTATATTGAAATACATGCCATGTGTTACACTTTCATTTTAAAACATGTTTGACATCACTGTGTGTATTTGATGCTACAACAAAAAGAGAACAAAGTTGATCAGCGCTAATCGATATTTCTAGGAAAAAATGATTGCAGCTATGATCAGACGAAGAACACTAAAAGACATACTTGCACAAACACACGTCAAACACACATTAATGAAAGGGACGGGTGTTCTAGAGCCCGAGAATGGACCTTTGTAAACACACGTTGTGCATAAGATAATAAAAGTGATCATATTCTTCACACTACATGCGAGGTGAAAGTCTAGAATTTATTTATGAGTAAACTCTAAATTCGTTGGATTGAAAAGTAATCTAATAAGACCATGAGGAGGGAGAAATCCACATAAGATTACAATTTTTAGTCTAATTGATCTAGAAATTAAATCCAAAAGATTTGAAATTAATAATCTTATTATTTGGATCTGTCCCTCCTCATGGTCTATAAGATTACTTTTTAATCCAACGAATTCAGAGTGTATGGCATGAAAAGTTAGTGGCGCGTATATATATATATATATATATATATATATGAAGAGTTTGTTTGCAAAAACCGATAAGTCTATATTTGCCAAATGGAGATATTTGCGATTAAAGGTCAAGAAAAATAAAGAGAATAATAAGAAAATTTTTGCTTCTTTTGACCAAAAAAATATACCTTTATATGTAGTGACCAATATATCATTTAAAATGTATTGTTTTGTACTTTATGACAGAGATCGTACTTCAAAATCTTCAAAAATGGACTTATCGGTTTTTGCAAACAAACCCTTCATATATATATATATATATATATATCAATAAATGTTGTATATGTATATATATATATATATATATTGTATATGTATATATATATATATAATATATATTGATGTTTGTGTGTGTGTGTGTGTTTTGTGTCTAATATAGTACATTAAACTTTGTAAGTGAATGATGGAAAATGAAATAATAGGACAATGCAGTTATTGCGCTCTCATTTAATTAGTATTTTCTTGGACTTCTCCAAGGCCTTCGACACAGTTGATCACGATATTCTACTCCACAAGTTATCACATTACAGAATACGTGGGAAGGCCTTGGAGTGGTTCAAGAGCTACTCAGGAAATAGAAGACAATTTGTTACAATCAAAGACAACTATTCAGTAATAAGAGAGTAAATTGTGGCGTTCCACAAGGAAATTTATTAGGGCCACTACTATTTATTGTTTATATTCATGATTTTTGTCAGGCATCTGAAGTACTTTCCTTCATCCATTTTGCTGACGATACCAGTGTATTTTGTTGCCCACAATGATGTCAATTTTCTTGTTCAAAAAGTCAGTTCTGAGTTACAAAAAGTGAATAATTGGGTAAGAGCCAATAAATTATCGTTGAATGCCCAAAAAACGAAATATATGATTTTTAGTAATGCTGTTGACACTTTGAGTACAGCTATAGTTTTGGATGGTCTTCATTTAATAGAAAGAGTTTCACATTTTATATTCCTTGGAATTATTGTTCCAAGGATGTTAAATATTGACTATATATCAAACACGTAATATACAATACACAGAATATATACAATAAATAGAATGAAATTGCATATCCCACAAAAATCATTACTTATGTTATATTCTTCATTGATATTGCCATATCTTTAATAATTATGGTGTTTTAGTTTGGGGCAACACTCACCAGAACCTACTGGATAGAGTGTTCCTTCTACAAAAGAAAGCTCTCCGTGTCATCTGTTAGCCTTCCATACCCTCTCACACAAATTTGTTATGTGCCTCTAATAAGCTGCTAAACAATAAAGATTTTTATTTATCCAATTCGAGGCAATTTATGTTTACACACAGCAACATCTCACTCCCGTTCATTTTCAATTTTCAATTAGATAGAGATAGAGGCGAGTGTGTAGCCACCACTACAAGCGCCCAAGCAATGTTTTAGGACAAACGTGCCATTTTCCTTTACCTGGAGATTCCAAAGAAGCAATGGAGTGAGTGGATAACATTATTTTGGATCTTGAAGCCCACACTCTTGCCAGTACAAGTGTTCATAATTCTGACTACCTCTTACTACTTCAGTTCAACTTGGATATTTTCGTGTGTCTTTGGTGGTGACTCTTTCCTGCCCCAGTATCTATCGCCTGCTCAAAAGCCAAATTCTTGCCCATGATGGCAACCCGAAACACAAAAGCGCTTGTGAAATAAATTCTGCAAGACAATGAAGTTCTTTCCGTGATAAAGGCGGCTGTAATGGAGGCGGTGGAAGTGAAGCTGAATGAGGTGTTCACTCACCTGGCACAGAGGGAGGGTAAAGTGCTGGACCTGGAAAACAAGATAGACAGGTGTGAAAAGGTAATCGAGGATCTGAAAAAAGAAAATGAATCGCACAGACAAGAGTCAGCTTCTCTCAAAAGGAAACTGGATGAACAAGAACAATACTCCAGACGTAACTGTGTGAGATTTTCGGCATTCCAGAAGCAGAGGGTAAACCCGAAGGTACTGACGAGACCATCATTCGCGTTGCTCGGGAGACAATAGGTGTTGACCTTCCCCCGTCTGCCATAGACAGAAGTCACTGTATCAGGCGGATGAATCCCCCTCCTGAAGGACTGGTGCTGCCAAGAAACTAAGACCGATCATTGTCAAACTTACGTCATACAAGTACCGCCAACTTCTGTTCAGCAACAAAAGAAAGCTCAAGGAAGCCAGAGGGAAAAACAAGGGTATCAGCCTGTACGAGGATTTCACCGATGCAATGAGAGCTCTTCTCTTGGAAGCATTTCACCACATGAAGAAGGCGAACAGCAAGATACAGCACGCGTGGACCATGGACGGGCGGGTGTATGTTGCGTTGAACTCTGCAGGCGGACATTCCACAAAGAAAGTGATCCATTCCAGAACAGACCTAAATATGTCTCAGAATTATTCTGTTTACAACATTTTGATGAAAAACAGCGAAATCTCCAGGTGCAACAGATTGTCTTTCTTTCATTTTCTTTAAAGTATTTTCATATGTTTTGAATAATTGTGCTTAATTAGTTATATTTAGGTGTGTGTGTGTGTTTGTGTGTGTGTGTGTGTGTGTTGAACGTAATTTTAAGTGTGTATTGTGTATGTGTGTTGTGATGGTGCCTGACCAAAAAAAAAAAAATCACTCTTACAATCTCTAAAACAATAGGATATGAAAGCAGCATCTCAATATCTATCTCCTCCAAATGACAGTAATGATAAAGACTTTGAACCCTCGCATGCCTTTCATACTCCTGATGAATTTAACAAAAATGAAATTATGTCTTAAAATCATTTTCTTGCCTGCATGTGAATTGTAGAAGCATGAATAAAATTTTTGATAATGTGATTTCATTACTTAATGTTCTTGATGTACAATTTTCAGTCATAGGTATTTCTGAAACGTGGTTAAGATCTAAAGATCCATATTTTGATATAAATGGGAATAATTTTGTGTGTAATGGTAGAGAAAATAGGAGGGGTGGTTGAGTTGCATTATATGTAAACAGCAAATTAGGTTTTAAGTATAGATATGATTTAAATGTGAATGTTTCATGTTTTGAGTCTACATTTATCGAGATAATTTTTTTTTTTAATAAGAATATCGTACATGTAGTTGGTGCTGTGTATCGCCCACCAAATCAATGTGTGCAATCTTTTACTGAAATTTTGAATGAAATTTTGATGATTGAAAATAAAGAAAATAAGTTGATTTATTTATTAGGAGATTTTAACATTAACTTATCGAGTATTTTTGTTTGTCAAAAAGCAGCTGATTTTTTAGATGTTTGTATGGTAAATTGCACATACCCACTTATTCACAGCCCAACTCGCATGGCAAATAGTACAGCCTCTTTACTGGACAACATACTTACTAATGACTTAGAGGACATGATTACTGGTGTATTATTGGCAGATATAAGTGATCACTTCGCAATATTTGAAGAGTTTGTTCGCAAAAACCGATAAGTCCATTTTTGAAGATTTTGAAGTACGGTCTCTGTCATAAAGTACAAAATGATACCTTTTAAATGATGTACTGGTCAGTACATATAAAGGTATATTTTTGAAATTATGGTCAAAAGAAGCAAAAATCTTCTTATTATTCTCTTTATTTTTCTTGACCTTTAATCGCAAATATCTCCATTTGGCAAATATGGACTTATCGGTTTTTGCAAACAAACTCTTCATTTTCTTTGTCTCATCTAGAGTTAGATTTTCATAATTCTGATCCAATATACAAGCGTGTAATAAATGATGATAATGTTTGTCAATTTGTGAAAGAGGTAAATGTTGTGAATTGGAATGTAAATGTTAGCGATGTTAATCATAATAGTAAATTTGATAATAAATTATTAACAATGTAATAATAAATCTTTGAAGAAATTTCAGTGTATTTATAATTTGTGTTTTCCTTTGAAAAAGATTGGTGAGGAAAAGTTCAAAAACAAGCCATGGTTTAGTTAGGATTTAAGAAAAATATGTCATAAAAAGTATATCATGTACAAAAAATATTTGAGAAAACGTACTCAAGAGAGATAAAAGAAATATAAAGTATTACGAAATTATGTAAGTCAAGAAATTAAAAGTGCAAGAAAAGAAATAAAAATATTGGTGAGGAAAAGTTCAGAAACAAGCCATGGTTTAGTAAGGATTTAAGAAAAATATGTCATAAAAAGTATATCATGTACAAAAAATATTTAGAAAACGTACTCAAGAGAGATAAAAGAAATATAAAGGATTACGAAAGTATGTAAGTCAAGAAATTAGAAATGCAAGAAAAGAAAATTGAAAACTCCTCTGGCAATATTAGAAGCACATGGAAGATAATAATAAATGGCATTATTGGTTCTGGAGTTAAGAAAAATGTGCTACCCACCACTGCCAACTGTTCATTGGAATGATAAAGATATTACTGGGAAATGTGCAATAAGTAATGCATTTAATGAATATTTTATTAATATTGGATAAATTGTCGCAGGACAATGTGATGATACAGAATACGACATATTATGCAATATGTTAATAAAAACCCATCACGAGTCCTGGTTTTGATAATGTTGATGTAGCTATTGTAAAGAAAGTTATTCATATTTTGTGTATCCCAATATGTGCAATAATCAATTTATCATTTACTTCAGGTACTGTTCCTGATCAAATGAAAATTGCGAAAGTTATTCCTATTTTTAAAGGTGGAGATAACGAACAGATATCGAATTACCGCCCCGTTTCTATTTTACCGTTGTTTTCAAACATTTTAGAAAAGTGTGTATATACACGCATTGTAAAATTTCTGGATAAGTGCAATATTATAACAAATAATATGGTTTTAGGGCAGGTCACTCCACATCTTCTGCCATTATTTAATTTGTTCATAAAGTTGTAAATGTTTTTGATAATAGAGATATAATGAGAGGGTTATTTTTAGATTTAAGTAAGGCATTTGATACTCTTAATCATGATATATTATTACATAAGCTTTATTTGTATGGAATTCGTGGAGTAGTATTGAAATGGTTTGTAAGTTCGTAAGCAGTGTGTGACCTCTGAAGCTGTAGAATCAAAGTTGATGTCAGTAAGATGCGGCGTGCCCCAGGGATCCATTTTGGGTCCACTCCTTTTTTTTTTTTTTTTTTTTTTTGCTTACATTAATGACATTGTCAATATTTCTGATAAATTACAACTGATACTATTTGCGGATGACACGAGTGTGTTTATGTCAGACAATGATCCTCATGTACTTCAAAGTAATTTCAATAAGGAATTTAGTAAACTCGTTGATTGGTTTCATTGTAATAGGCTTATGATTAATGTAAATAAAACAAATTATATAATGTTTACCAATTGAAAGATTAATGTATGTGATATACAGATTAAACTTAAAGATGTTACGATAAAATAAATTAATTTTATAAAATTTCTTGGTGTTACAATTGATATTAAGTTGAACTGGAATAAGCACACTCGAGTCATCTGCAACAAATTAGCCAAAAATGTTGGAGTTCTTACCAGATTGAAATTCTTACCTTAAAAAAAGTTGATTACATTGTATTATACCTTAATTCTCCCGCATTTGAATTATTGTTTGGTAATATGGGCCAATTCCAGTATGTCAAATGTAAATAGAATATTATTGCTTCAAAAGAAACTTATTTGCTCGATAAATCACAGTGATTATTTTGCTCATACTACTCCAATATTTTACCAATTGAAGTTTTGGAGGTTCAAGATATTCACATTTATCAGTGTGCACTATTTATGTATTCGTGTTTTAACAATATGATTCCTACAAGTTTATTAGATTATTTTAAGTTATATTGTAGATATAACTTGAGAAATGTTAACGTATATACTGTTCCTTTTGCCAGAACCTTGCCGTCTCAAAACCGATATTTGTCAGTGGACCTAAAATATGGAACGGAATTCCTCCTGACATTCGAAGCAGCACATCATTACGATTATTCCATAGGAGATACAACTTATACCTTCTAAATCAATACACTGACTTTTCTGATTGTTAGGCCGTTTGTGTGTAGGCGTGCCTATGTGTGTGTGTATGTGTGTGTGTGTGTATTTGATAGGTGTGTACAATCACGTTTTAATTTGCTGTAATTGAGATGTTTTTATATTTATCAGAGATATTTTCCATGACATGATTTATTATAATATATGTGTATATTTTTTTGAGACAGGCTTAAATATAAGGCTGTGCCTTTCTGCTTGTCTCCTAACACTATCCAATCATTTTGTTTTCTTATACTTCTTATACTTCTTATGAATGTCGTTGTAATAATAATGATTTTGTGTAGTCTAATTGATTGTAATGCTGCATGTTTCTGTTATATGTTGATTTTTTATGGAAGTGTTAAAATAAACCTGAAACCTGAAACCTAAAACCTGAATTCCATTTTTCAAAGAAATCAATCACTCCACGAGTTTCCCACTCGACGTTCCAGTGAATTTCATTTACCTCTTTTACGAACGATTCTTGCTAAGAACACACTTATTTATACTGGTCCAACTTATTGGAATTTTCTGAGTAATGATATAAAAAAATGCACCCTCTATATATTCATTTAAATGAAGATTTAAGTCTTTTTTATTGCAATTTTATGATCCCACAGAATTGAATCAGCCTGTTGGCTTATTTTAATTCCTTTTCGAAGAATTTTGATTTAAATAATATACTGTCACGCATTTTCTCGTCCCTGTTGTCCTGAGACACTTACTGAGTAGATTCGATTTTATTTGTATTACTTCTGTATCTATTTCTCTCTATTTTTCCATATTTCTGTATCCTTTTCATGCATCCCATTATTTTTTCGATATAATTCTGTCGAGGATCGCTGGATCTGTTTTGCCTTTCTGTAATTTATTTTGCCTTCCTGTTATGTTAGTCTTGTCTCGTTCAGTCTTGCATTTTAGTCCCCATTTATAAGTTTCATCGTCCTAGTCTCGTTTAATGTTTATTCGCCTGTGTATAAGTGTGTCTGTCTGTTACTTTGTCTTCTTAGTGGGCTTCCAGACTTTTTTCCTGACTTTAATCCCAACCATTTTCCCCTCTTTGCATCAATTCATTTTCTATTGACATTCTGTACCTGATGGCCCCACATTCTGTAAGCATTGTCTTTCTAGTGGGTCCCTCCATTTTTCGATGTTTTGCGCAATGTTTATGTGACCCTGCACCTCAAAACAAACAAAAAGTCGCCAGACATGAATTTTCAGTTAAGACCATATTCTTCAAATACAGACTTTAAGCTTTAAAATGATGTATAACTCAAATCAAATGGACTCTCTTAACCTATCCAAATATTGGAAAGAAAGCTCAAACTCACGAAAAGTGTGAACTGAGAAAAGAGGCTCTGAAGTACAGCGTCTATTCAAGCGCTTGATCTTTACCAAACTGTGCTGGCTGTGCGATGAATGGGACAAAAAACAGGAAGTAAACCACCAGAGTAACAACAATGAAGGCATTATCAGACTAAACTGAAATTAAGCATGCCTCATTAACACATTCTGTCCATAATTGATGCCAACTTTCAAATTAGTAGCGCTATCCTTTCAGAAGTTATTAGAGTTGAAAGTGAAGAGTGTGGACAAGGTTTTTCAGAAATGAAAAAGGGATTCTAAAGACACACCTAATCACACTATTCTACCAAAAATGTTCGAGATCAACTGCTAAAAAAAACACACTTTCCTGCCCGTTTTATGATACCAGAATTTAGCATAATGTAAAAGAAGACCCGCTCTTTCAGAAAATATGAAAAAGTCAAGTTCGGCTAGGTTGACCCATTTCACTCATTTTCAGTCCTCACGCAAAATCAGTGTGTGCGACTTTATGTTCGTTTTGAGGTGCACGGTCACATAATTATCGTCTGTATCACTTCAGTCAATCAATTTTCATTACAACGTATTTGTTACCCAAAGGTTCCACAATTATGTTTTCTAAATTTACTTTGTTTTGATTATGCGACCTTATTCTATGTTACCAAAGAAAGTGAAATATTTTTTCTCGAAAAATGAAATAAAGTTTGAATTGAATTGAATTGCCTTAAATACAATTATTTGATTTATCCCATGTGTACAATTACACTTTCAATTAAACTAGGGAGTCAAGTTTCTCTTTCATTTCTCTTAGCATGCATGTTATAAGGTCAAGCTTATTTTGAATATAAGTTATGTATATCTGTGTGTCTTTTTGTCGTATACTGCTGAAATGATGGTGAACAAAACTGAACTGAACTGATGAATAATCATCGCATCATGTCACGTGACGCACGACAGAAGAGGGACTGTTTGTGCGCATCAAGGAAGGTGAACATTCAACACATTTGTGACAAACCTGTCATTATAATATTTTGCCAATTATGTGAAAATGTTATCACACCTTGTTAAAAAATTTGACTATAGACATATTAGGAGAACCATGAATTATGGCGGGGGCATGCCAGTCGCCATAGCGACATTTCAAGCTTCTTTTTTTTTTTTCTTTTTTTATCTCACAACTTCCCTGCCTCATTCATTGCTGCTCCTATTCGAATAGCATCATACCGATTTTGGCGTTGTCCAGAACGGCTCATGGGATTCTACCAACACGTGGTTTGGTTCCCTGGTAACCCTCACCTGTGACCAAGGATTCATCCTCAATGGCAGCGCGACACTGCAGTGTGTGGGACTACCCGGACGGTCAACTTACTTCCCGGCTTGGAATTCGTCGATCCCATCTTGTGAGGCGATCAACAGTAAGCTTTTGCTTTGTTTTGTTTCTTCAAACGAAGGTGACCTTTCTCCATTTGCTTTACTAACGTTTCTTCTCCCTTAATTCCCTGTAATTATATTCCTGCGGTTATTGAAGAAAGGTTGTTCCAGAAATCGCCAAAGTTATCCCCATCTATAAAAAAAAAAAGATCCCTCAATGGTGAAAATTATAGACCCATTTCATTGTTACCTGCAATATCAAAAATTCTAGAAAAAGTAGTTTACAAGCGTCTCTACTTGTTCATGATTGAAAATGAAATAATAAATGCGATTCAGTTTAGTTTCTCTACCAATTATGCTATAATTAAATCTGTCGATAATATTATTGATGCGCTTACTAAAAAAAGAGCACATAATCATCAAAAAAAGATTGAATGTCATTTTGTGGAGGACGGTAAATGGTACCAATTATAATATTTTTTTCATTATCATTTAAGATTTCAATAAATAAACTTCTCGCTCCCTGAATATTCAAAACAGTTCGAATTTTGAATTCAATTTGATTATTAACGTACATGGCAACCCCACCTCCTATGCCATGCTTTCTGTCATTACGAATAAAATTGTAATTTTCAATGCCGAATAGGTCCGTGGAATTGCCAGGTGTGCAACCATGTTTCGGTAACTCCTATAACGGAAAATGGAAAATCATTGAGGGAACTTAAAAATAATTCAAACATTTCAAAATTTTTATTTAAGCTTCTTGAATTGAGATGGATTAAAGTGAATTTAGCACAAATCAGATTTGCCTTATTGAAGGAAAATTGACTGTTAAATTCATTGATAGTGAAGTACTGGCTTGTGTGGTTCACTAGCTGTTGGTCATCTATTCCAAAATCAGAATCCATCTACAATGAGTGACATTACGTGATAGCAGCATATCATGGTGCAACGGGAAGTGCAGTGCACATCGTATACACGGGGTGTATACGATGAGGCACATCGGTGCGTAATATGCTGTAACAAACTGTAGAGGAGGGATTGAAACGAAATACTTGGAGCCAGAGTCAACGTAATTACCTTTACTAATCATTAAAAAACAGGGGAACTTAGCTATAAATCAGCCTATAAATGCACATCTAACCATTATTGACCTTATTGAGTCCATAATGTACTATACAAGCTCTACCAAAACTCATGCACTGGATTGCATACCATAAGAATAGAACATGATAAAATCTGGTTTATCTGTAAAATAATTAGATAAAGAGGTATTTAACATTCGGCGACAACGAGAAATTAGCTTCTCTTGGAGCTCTTGGATAAGGGGTGTGAAACATCAAAATGCGGTTATTTCAGTTCATCCTGAATAAAAATTGCTTTCGCAACTACACTGCATGCATACCAACCACCGACATTTTCTAAGGTCTCAGCCCTCGATGTAGTGCAGGTGCCTAGTCAAAGTCAACATACAAAAAGTACAAAGCGTCATGCATTTTTTTTTTTGTTAGAACCGTAGGATTGTGACATAATTAGGCCTAATAGACGCTATCTCCGATTCTTCTTGTATAGTAGTTTGTAAAATGGATCACCGATTGTCTGTTGACCTGTGAGGTGGCCTACACTCAAGGTTAGTGACACACTGGAGCACACTGCAGGGCCAATACGCCGGCCAACCACCGCACCCCCTCCCCACATGGTACCACATGAAAGGAGTGGAAGGGGGCCCGGCAGCCGACCACGCCGACATCACAATGCACCCAAATGTGCATCATAACTTGACAATACTTTTCACCAGTTGAGGAAAAAGAAAAAGAAAATATTTGGTTACAATGCGCTGAATAAACTGAAGCACAATCACTTTGGCAATTGACAGGAAAAATGCGGACAGTGCGTTGAACAGTACATATAGGCCTACGCATTGCTAACAACTGTAACAATAATTATGTACGGATTGAAGTCGGGGTCAGATAATAGACCGACTTGATCCTGCAATACACCCTATAGGTCCTAGGACTATCGAACTCATATTTCGTAGTTTGCCTCATAAAACAAGAGAAAGAAAGAAAAGAGAATACAGACTTTTACCATCTATTACACAAATAGTTCGGAGATATTCAACATAGAATCTGTAGTTCATGAATACACCCGATTGTATGATGTAATAATCAATAACGTGAATGGATACAATAGTGAGAAATTATAAAGAGCGCCGAACTGTGCCGTTATTTAACTTCCTTGGACTGGAGACTAATTCTGCGAAACAATATTCATCTCAAACAAATTTCATTTTGTTTCCAGTCTTTGTCCTTGGGGCGACAGTAATATCAATACAGGTGCTAAGTTTAAAGGGTGTGTACAGTTCTGGTCGAGGTGAAGATTTAGCTTTTAACGTTTTGTGAGATATTCAAAAACCACTCTATGAGATGTCAAAGAGCATGCAGTTCTAAGGGGTATCAAAAGTTTATTCGATGAAAATCGGTTTTGAAATGGCTGAGATATCCAAAAACAAGGTGAAACAAAGAGATACTAATAAAGTTGGGGCATGTCGCCTTTTATTATTAGCAATTTTTTTGGATATCTCAGCCATTTGAAAACCAATTTTTATCAAATAAACGTTGAATCCTTCGTAAGATTACAAGCTCTTTTATATTTCACAAGAGGCTTTTCATTATCTCACTAAGGAATGTTCAAAACATGAATCCCTACCTCAACCAGTACTGTACAGCCCCTTTAAGCTCACGTCATACTAAGATTATCTATTCAAAACCTAATCACTGAATAAATGTGATACCAATCAACCGGGGCTCAAACTCTATTGCGGATATAGATAACCCGTTTACCAGTGTCTATACAAAATACCTTAAAGAGGCAAAAATGTGCCGATACCTGCCCGTACTGACTCATTATACTGTGTATGCCAAATCTGTCATACTGAATGGACTGCCTAGCCACAAGAAAGATAATGGCAATCGGAGTTTTTTTTCTATTACGTATTCAGATCGAGGTGTTAATCGTGCAACATCTGGTAGACAGGAATTACCCCTCGGTATTTGTACAAATAGTTAGAATGAGCGCATTAACCGCAGTGACTCAGTACTGTGTATACCACATCTAGGATACTCAAAGGACTGCCTAGACACAAGAAAAATACTGACAATCGAAGCTTCTTTAACACATATTCAGAGGCGTTAATCATGTAACAAGTTGTGGACAGGAATTTACCTCTTGTTATGTGTAGGACCCTACCAATAGTGACAATGAGGGTATTGACCGTATTGACGCACTATTGTGTATGCCAGCTTTTTCATACTCAAAGGACTGCCTAGTAACAAGAAGAATATGTTATAGCCTATAGGCATGATAGGGGTGTTAATTATGCAACATCTGGTGTACATTAATTTACCCTTTGGTATTTGTAACAAGAGTGAGAATGGGTATACAACGCTATGTTACAACGTAATGCCAATTCAGAACAGGTTATTCTGACTACATAACTTTTCAGGTGCCTCGAGGGCACTATACGCTGCGAATGATAATTACAGCGCCATTTCTTAAGCGATTTATATGACCAATTTCACTTTCTTGTATAATAATCCGTGTTTATCAATACAGGGTTAATGACAATTTATACACTGTATGATTGTATTACCTCCTATCAATCCAACACATATGATTTACAGGTGTCCAACATAAAACTTCGGGATCTAGAAATGACCCTTCTACACAGAACTCTACATGTTATTCCACGGGTAGAAGGTCCATGTACGCCGTAGCACAACATTACCATGAATCGCCGTGATAAACGTGATAAAACTTAATTCAAATACAACATTATTCCAATCGTCTATTATGGGTTGTGTGTATACGTTAAAGGCAGTTGATAACAATAATGCAAATAAACCTGGTTTATAAACGGTGCAAAACATAATACAAGAATTATTACTTTGCTTGAAGCATATGTATGAAGGGGGGGGGGGTAACTTCTGTATCACCCCTAAATGTAATATCAACGCTAAATGTAATATCGACCCTAAATGTAATAACAACCCTAAATGTAATACATTTTAACGCTAAATGTAATAATCGAGTCAACCCTAAATATAATACATTTTAACCCTATATGTAATAACCGGAGACAACCCTAAATGTAATACATGTCAACCCTAAATGTAATATCGACCCTAAATGTAATACATGTCAACCCTAAATGTAATATCGACCCTAAATGTAATACTTTTTAACCCTAAATGTAATATCGACCCTAAATGTAATACATCTTAACCCTAAATGTAATATCGACCCTAAATGTAATACACCTTAACTCTAAATGTAATAACAACCCTAAATGTAATACATTTCAACCCTAAATGTAATATCGACCCTAAATGTAATACATTTTAACGCTAATTGCAATAACAATCCTAAATGTAATTCATGTCAACTCTTAATGTGATACATCTTGACGCTTAATGTAATTACCACCCTAAATGTAAAAACCTCATTATAGAGAGTGTAACCAACGCAGAATATCGGGCAAAAGGTCAGGGGGTATATCAAAGGGATATGACGCAACTTCTTATAGCACTCTTGAAAGAGCAGCAATAGCTGCTTAGATTTGTTTTTGTTGTTTACTCAGGTAAAGATCACACAGTCTTAATAATTGCTTTGTTTGCTGCAAGGTTAGGTACATTCGACATAGTTTTTTTTTTTTTCAATCTATACCTTTATCATGCAATCACATAAACATTTTGTATTCCAATCTTCATTCAGTGTTCACGTTTGTTTAAAGTTTTGATGAAAAAGAAAAAAAAATGGGCAAAAATTCTTTGCAAGGAAATTCTGAATATGAATGATATTGCTAGAAAAACAAAACAAAACATATACCTACTGATGAAACGGGATGATAAAGCGAGTAGATTGAGAAAATTAGAAATTAGAAAGATTTAGAAAGATTTCGCAAATTTTTTTACGAACCATCATTATCTATGTAATGTTTTCAATGACGAAATATCTGTCACACATTGACATCGCAGCAAATCACTGTCCGAAATATTAGCCTCATGACATTGTTCACGACCCCTGGTAATCACGACTATACTTACACGAAACTGGGACAATAATTGGTCTTGGGGAGGGTACACGAAATAAATTTAAAAATGCCAGTAAAGCAAAAAGAAATAGATGTCTTTTTTATCATCTTTGAGTCACCATTTATATATTGACTTTTCTATGATAATAAGGCAAACTGACTTAACTTTTGCCCATTTTTTTTCTTTTTCAACAAAATTCTAAGCAATAATGAACACTGAATAAAGATTGGAATACAAAATGTTTATGTGATAGCATGATGAAGCTAATAGATTTAAGAACCATGTAACATGGACCTAATTAACTTTGCAGCAAACGATAGATTTAATAAGACTGTGTGATTTTTACCTGGGTAAACAACAAAAACAAGTCTAACCAACAATTATCGTTCTTTCAAGAGTGCGAGAGAAAGTTGCGTCATATCTCCTTCGTATACCCCCTGACATTTTGCCCGATATTCTGCGTTGCTTACCCTCTCTATAATCAGGTGTATACATTTAAGGTCGTAATTACATTAAGCGTTGAATATATTATATTTGATAGGGTTGACATGAATTACATTAAGGATTGTTATTACATTTAGCGTTAAAATGTATTAATCTAGGGTTGTTATTACATTTAGCATTAAGATGTATTACATTTAGGGTCGATATTACATTTAGGGGTGAAATACATTACATTTTGGGTTGTTATTACATTTAGGGTTGAGGTGTATTACATTTAGGGTCGATATTACATTTAGGGTTGAAATGTATTACATTTAGGGTTGTTATTACATTTAGGGTTAAGATGTATTACATTTAGGGTCGATATTACATTTAGGGTTAAAAAGTATTACATTTAGGGTCGATATTACATTTAGGGTTGACATGTATTACATTTAGGGTCGATATTACATTTAGGGTTGACATGTATTACATTTAGGGTTGTCTCCGGTTATTACATTTAGGGTTAAAATGTATTACATTTAGGGTTGACTCGATTATTACATTTAGCGTTAAAATGTATTACATTTAGGGTTGTTATTACATTTAGGGTTAAGGTGTATTACATTTAGGGTCGATATTACATTTAGCGTTGATATTACATTTAGGGGTGATACAACTTCAACTTTCGAGGATAAATACAGTAGTTATACTTTATAGGTGTTCAGCATGGGATTTGGGGCGAGCTATACAATATTGATGGCATGGAGCGCAGAAGTGCAATATGCCTAGTTTCATTATAACATGGAGACCTCTATCCGATCTCTATGTTCATGAATGGTGTAAAAACAGGTGTCTGATACATACGCACCACGAATCTTCATGCAAACATATTGTTTCTATAAAAGCAATTATTTTTTGGAAGTCTGTTACAGTGTTCCTTCGTCGCTTCATGAAACCGACTCTATTCGTGGTATTTTGCGAAATGAATTTGCTTGAGCTCACTGGATGTTTGTACCAAGATTGAGAATGGGTATACAGCGGTAATTGGCAGCGTTATTGCAATTCTGAGCAGGTTATTCAGACTACATACCTTCTCGGGTGGCTAGTTCAAGGGCACTATAGGCAGCGCTGTGAATAATACTCACGGCGACATTTCTTAAACAATTTGCATAACCAATTGCACTTTCATTTTGATAATTCATATTTGTCAACGCAATGTTAATGACAATTTCTATATAGTACGATTGCATTGCCTCCTATCTAGAAGACAATCAACTCGGCTTACCAACACATTTGATTTACAGGTGTTCATCATAAAACTGGGATCTCGGAGTAACCCTTCTAGATAAAAACTCTTCATGTATCACAGGCAGAAGGCCTAGGTACGCCGAACTACAACATTTCTACGAATCGCCGTGATGACAATCAATTCAAATACACGTACAACATTATTTCAATCATCTATTGTGGGGTGTGTACAATCATGACAGTTGATAGCAATGATACAAATAAGTCCGGTTCATAAAACAGTGCAAAACATCATACAACAGTTATTAGTTTACTTGAAGCATGTAAGGGGGGGGGGGGTAACTTCAATTTTTGAAGATAGATAGTTATACTCTATAGGTGTTCAGCATGGGATTCGTGGCGGAGTATACAATATTGATGGCATGGAGCGCCGAAGTGAAATTTGCCTATTTCCATTAAGATGGGGACTTCTCTCCGAACTCTATATTCATATATAATGTATAAAAACATGTGTCTGATACATGTGCAGTACAAATCTTCATGCAAATCTTCATGCAAATTTATCAGTTTGATAGAAGCTATGACATTTGGAGTAAAAGTGTGTTACACTGTTCCTTCGGCGCTTCATGAAACCGACTCTATTTGTGGTACAATATTTTACAAAATAGGTTTGCGTGAGTTCACAGGGTAGTTAAAATGACTCTCTGTGCACTGGAGTAAAGAGGGGGGGGGGTGGTCTGTTGACCAGCCTGACTCCGGCGTTAAGTGTCATTACTGTAGTGAATTCAAAAACATTAATATTAACAAAGTGCCCGGTGGAAGAAGAAGAAAAAAAAAAGAAAACAATTATTTTTACCTTATTACATGGGTGATACATACTTAGCATTATAACATAGAGATTCTTTTGAAATATTACCCCGCTGTGAATTTTTTAAACAGTTGTTTGTGGTGAACTCTCTGTTGTATTTTCACAACATACATTGGAGAAAATATAACTCTTTACTGACAAAAACTTCAGATCTTATCAAAAATATTAAATATTTAAATTTACCTTTGAATTTAACATGGAGGGGAGGGATGGATACTGGATGCTATTCAGACCACATCGACCGCTTAGGTGAAGGTTCATTCGGGTTTTTTGTTTGAAGCATGACCTTGGTGTGATGAACAGTAATCCTGGTTTTCAGATGTTGGGATTTGCGAATGTTGTAGGCAATGCCTGCCAGGCGACCGCGTTCTCGTTTCATTCTAGCAGGGAGGTCTGTGCGTACAGTGATGCGTTCGCCTGCCGCTAGGTCCCCGTTGCGATCCGTGGGCTGTCGTCGTGGCTGTTCGAAGGCACGCAAAACTCGATCTCGGTCGTACATTCTTGCAAATCGGACGATGACGGGGTCCGGGGCTGTAGGTGAACCATTGGTTCCGGAGGGGGTTTTCTTTGTTGGCAATCGATGTGCGTTGACTATTTGGATGTTGTCCGCCTCTTCGATGGGAATGTCCAAAATTTTGTCAAAAGCTTTGGAGGCAGTTTTGTAGATGTCTTCTTGGGGTTGGGCTGGTATACCATAAAACAACAAATTCTGCTTGCGGTGATGAATTTTGCTGTTCCATTAGTTTTTCCTCAAACTCGGCTTTGATTTGATCCAGGTATCGTTCAAGGTTGGGGATTTTTTTCGGATTCAACAGTGGAGATTCTCGCTGAAGTATCTGCTACAGAGCCTTCGAGGTCTTGCATGGTGGATTTAACCGAGGCGAGATCATTTTTGACGGCATCCAAATCCAAAATGACATGATCCAGTTTGGCCCGTAGTTCCACTTGGAAGTCGTCGAACATTTTTCTCATTTCAGATAGCAAGTGTTCATTCGGATCCGGGTCGGATTGGGCCGCTTCCATCGCGTCGGCGCGTAAGCTCATTGGGGGTTGCTGTTGGGTCATGCTTGGTCGGCGGGCTCCTTGCTGTGAGGGGCAATTGGTACCCGAAGTATACACCCGGCATGGCACTACCGCTAGAGGAAGGCGTTTTTGTTGGGTGACTTCCCCCACGAGTTTGGTCCTTTTGGCAGGTTGTTTTTGAAAGGTAGGTAGTCACTGTTTCCACGAGAGTTTGTCGTGTTCAGCATACTTGTAAAATTTCCGACGATATAGTACGGGCACAAAGTGATATTCTAAGTGTGCATTTGAATGTATGGAGGTATATTGAGAGCTAAGTTGCCCCACGTCTGCTCACTCTAGCCGCTCATGTCTAAAAAATCATTTAATGACATTTGATGTCATCATATGATTTTTTATTTTAAAAAAAATCATTTTTTTAAACAAGATTTTTTTTTTAATTAAAAAAACATTTGATGACATTTGCACTTGTACTGGACCCTTTGTCAGATTGAGGCTTTGGTGCCGATGAAGTTTCAGAACTCGTGCCTTTTTCAGAACCAGCGTTCTTTGGATTGCTCGATTGATTTTTGTCTCTTTTGTTTCCAGAAAAATTCCTGAATGGTGGTCTGTTGTCATTTCTGTGGGTCAGCTCATACTCATCAGCCATCAATTCTGCTTTATGCAAACTTGTCACTTTGTAATCATCCGAATGCGACCTCACAATGAAAGCATCACTCTTTTTGAATTCTTCCAAGAGAACAACCTCCCTTAGGTTATCAAAATCCTGATCCACTTTCAGGAATCTGTACCACCTATCGAACATCATTTCTTTTTCACGAGCAAACTCAACATGTGTCTGGCCTGGTTTGCGGTACGAATTTCTGAACTTGTGTCTGTATGCCTCTGGCACCAACTCATAAGCATTCAACACTGCCTTCTTGACTGTAGCATAGTCACGTGATTGCTCTTTTGAGAGAGATGAGTACACATCAGCTGCTTTGCCGACAAACACACATTTGAAGGAGCATGGGCCAAAATTCCTGTGGCCAGTTCAAACTGTCAGCCACCTTCTCAAATGACACAAAATACGCATCGACTCTGTTTTCTTCAAACTGTGGAACCAATCGAATGTTCTTGGCCAAATCAAATTCAGGGGGAGCCCTTTCACGATTTCCAGCAGACTGTGCATGAGCCATTTCCATCTCACGCAATTTCATTTGTTGCTCCATTTCAAGTTTCTGCATTTCCATTTCCATTTCCCTTTTCTTCATTTCCATTTCTTTAGCTCTTTACTCTCTATTTCTCAAGCCCTTTCCCTTTCCTTCATTTCTAATATCATCTTCTCTTTCTCCATTTCCAATCTAGCAAGCTCAAGCCGTGTTTGATCTGAAATTTGAGCTTCATCTGGAGTGTCAATTTCTTCTTTGAGCTCCATGTGACCAGCTACTAAGTCAAGAATCTCTGCCTTTCTTGCACCTTGTGGAACCTCTACATTTAAATGCTGTGCAATAGCAGCCAAATCACATTTGCGTAACCTTTGCAAATTTCCGAGGAACAAATCTGTCCTCAGAACAAAAGCCTGAACATCCATTGTACTGATTGACATTGTCACAATGTATTACACACAATATACAATTGAACAATCAACTCACTGGTATTTTACCTGTACCAATATTCTGGATTCCGGAATGTTCCAAATTCTAAGTTTTGGCTTTAAATTCACTTCCCGGACAAGCCCCCAATTTTGTTACGACCGAAATCACTCTGAGAATGATCGCACACACACACACACACACACACACGCACATAAAAATCAACTATAAATGTTCAGGCGGTTTATTAACAGTAATATTGTGGGTATAGACCCGTAATCGGTTTTCACAGCAGTATTACAGCCAAATCTTAAATCACAAGGTCCATGTAATCCTCTGGAAAGGTCCAAATACGATATTCGATGCACAGATGAATGATTCCTCCGACGTTAATCCAGAGGCGCTGGTTGCAATAGTCCATGTTATAAATCCAGGGTATATGTCCACAGCGAAATGTGCAGAATCCAACGTTATGACGACCACGTACAGTCGATGATTCACTTTTAATGTCCCGCTAAGAATCCAGCCCGTCACAGCTTTGCCGTAACAATGTTCATTGACATTAAAATATGGAGTCTATCTCCAATGTAGGCAAATTAATTCTCTGCAGGCAAAATGTCTCCCAGGCCTTATCTCCACAAACTTAACAGGTCAGCAGGTAACACAGGACTGACTATAACAAGTCCTTTCAAAGCCAGAAGTGACGTAACTCTTACAGCAGTGGTGTTAGGTACTCTGCCTACTGCAGAATTTCTCTGGCTTATATACTATCCATTCACCCCTTTCTTGAACATTCACAACCTGGGCCCACACACTTGAACATACTAGCAAGTCTAACACTGTTCCAGAAATCCTAGCTGACTCACTGCCTAACTATGTGCATAACAGCCTACTAAAAATATCTACCAATCACTTTGGGCTACAAGGACAGTGCCTCACTCAGCCAAATATGTTAGCACTTCCTAACACATTCTAAACTGGGTGAGAAATCATTCTAGTTTGAGTGAGCTATAATGTATTCCCTGACACATGCATGTACTGTTAGTTACATTGTATACCACCTAAAAATTCTCCACTGATCTGGTCAGCCTGTATGTACCATATCTATATCATATAAAATGTTCTCCATTAATCTGGTCCACCTGTGTACATACACATTAAAACAACGATGCATGCAATACATCATACATGTACATAACTACTAGTGTGTACATTTTGTAACAGCATCATTTTCAAAAGTGTCTCTTTTAGAAGCTTTATAACCCTTGAATGTGCAATCCGCAGAATTTCACATATGATGTAGGGGCAAATATCATCAAAAACACATTTATGATGTTAAAAAGTCAAATAAGAAATATGACCTCCACTATAGGGCTCACACCTGTAAATAAAGTGGAATGTCCTAGACCCCTTCACAAATTCGTACCAAAGATACCAAACTAAATGAAGAGAAAAATTAATTAAAAATCAGTGATGCAGTTTGGCAAAAAACTAAATAGCTGTAGATATTGAGTATGAATTCCTCTACAAACTACATTTTGGTTGGAAGATGAAAGCTTTTCTGATGGAATTTGAGGGGACTATATTTCATTGGCTGCATGTACCGAAAATAGGTGATTTTTTGAATGACAAGAAGTCGTAGTCTGGCTTTGCGGTCCCATGGACAGGCTTTGAGCCAAAGAACCTGCCTTGAAAATCTGATGGATGAAAGGGTATATCTCACTTATTCAGGTTAGTGAATATGAAACACCTCATTTCTCCCAGCTATTTTACAGAATATTTTGAAATTTGAATTTTAACACACGTCTCTATATAATGGGGAATTATTTACCCGTGTGAGCCCTTAAACGTTCCCTAAAACTCGAGTGGTGGATCAGTGCCTAATTTGCATGAATTCAAAATGGCCGCCATACAACCTATTTATGCCTATATATCGGGACATAAAACTCGCAGAAAATATGTTTTCTAGGTCAGGGAATACAATTACGATATCAGCAGTAGCTTTCAAGCTTCCTTTTATACATTTTCAGCATATATTTGCATATAATTAAATCCAAAATGGCCACCACGTTGCCTCTGCAGGCTTTTATCTCCATATACAAATCTGTAAAATGTACTCAGTGATGGTGTCTATGGTGTTAATTTTACTGCTGAGAATCACTTATGTAGAATATGTTCCTATAAGGAATAGTTACCTATAAGTCACTAAAAATCTGCATATAATACATTAATCTATTTAAATTACTACCGTGAATATACTTTCAGATACAGTATATACAAATACAAGTTGCAAAAACATTATTATGCTGTAATGTCTACATCCAAGATTTCAAGTTCAAAAATTGTTATAATACCATTCACAACCTTAATACACATAGTTTCATAATCTTACATTGATTAAAAATATTGTATTACCCACATTTTCTTGAGATAAAGCCTCAGGACAATTTGAACAAATTGGTAGTCTGTCATCCTTGGATGCTAATCGCCTAGTTTGTTGAAAATCTGTCATTACATGGAGTTTTTAGAGAGAATCTGAAAATTATTTTTGAAAATGTATGCATGTCTGACGACGGACGCCAGACGATAAATGATGGCTCTTTGCAATATTAGCTCGCTGTCTTGAACCTTTGTATAAGATGAGTTTAAAATCTAATGATTCAAAATTATTCAACTTCAAGAAATTTTCTTCCATTTCCAGTACATCTTTTTCATTTTCTGGCTTGCAAAAATACAGATGTTTAAGGCATGTGATCTCTGAACATATAGATCAATGATAAAAGTGTAAAGTAAGTAAACTCTCTTCCACACAAAGTATTCCATGCTTTCACCATAAATTCTGGACCAGGGTAATGTGATATTTCAGCAAACAGGATCTCGGCTTCATTTCATACAGACGTGGTAAGTCTCACGTTTGGTGTAAACCATGTCGATGTCTTTCAAGAATTCTCCTTATAGTCACCAATTTGAACAGCATCATCTAACTCCTCACATATTTTAGACATACAGGATTACAAGTGCCTGATCATATAATGACCTGCATCTGCCACTGTCATAAGTGCAGTCAAGTATGTTTGCCCTGGAACTACACTGCCAGTTGCTAACAGCCTGTCTTGCAGTTGCACCAGACTTCCTTCAGGAGTTCCTTAATAGCTGCAGTTTAGTCTGTAGTAATCAGAAGATGTTTTTGATTAAACATCCTCCCCAAATCATCCCATCAATTCCAATGATTGTATGTCATTTCCCTTCCACCAATATATTGCGTCCACTGTTTAACTTGAACAAAAGCTCCTGATGAAGTGGAGGGAAGAGACCTTTTCAAAGTGTTAGGGACAGAGAATGATGTTATGTGTTTTGTTTCTTATCTGCTTTTTCGCCATCAAAATTGAATTCAGCCTTTATGTTGCGCGCATTTCCGAAAAAAAAAAATCAACCGTGCGAAGGCTCAAGGCAAAAGGAAACACTTCTTTTAATAAAGATGCAGATACAAAAACATGAAAATGGCAAAAGTAAGACTTATCAGAATTTATGCATATGAAAGTCATATGAGCGTGAAGCCAATGAGAAGGATGCTGTTTGTATTGATCGACTGATGTATGCAGTGTACTATTAATGATTTATAGAAATGTTAAGGCATTTTTTCTCTTTTTTTTTGTATCTGGCTGTGAATCACCATGTTTTACATTTTTCAGAAAGTCACAGGGTGAAACCGCGCAAAATATGACAAAATCCACTTTTATACAAATTATCACGGTCATATGAATTAGGTTCCGTTGGTCATTGATAAACATGCCTGTACCAAAAATTTTGCAACAAAACACAAGTATCGACTAAACATACTTGGAGGCAAATCGCCACATGCAGGGAAGAAAAAGATGTTTGAAAAAAAAAAAAATCTGCTGAATGATTTAGAACCAATTTTTGTGTACCGTAACCACACTTTGGAAGATATGAGAGATAAATGAAAATAAATTATTGCCGACAAAAGTATTCAATATAGACACAGGTAAGTATTTAACATGAAGGAAAATTATTAGATTATGCCGTAGAATTAAGACCACAGAAAAGTTATTAATTAATTCGGAGTTAACCCACTTTTGTCGTATTTTGACTGGACTATTTGAAGATTGTTCCAATATGTAAGGCTTGGGTGGTTGGAATCATTTTGTTAAGAGTGTTTTATTTAAATAACTTAAATCTTGTTAGGTCTGTGAACTTCAGAGAGAGAAGGATAGAGAGAGAGAGAGGGAAGGAGAGAAGGAGAGAGAGAGAGGAGTCTCTTGTGGGCTTGATAGATAGATTAGTCACACACACAAAAGAAAAGGAAAGCTATGAGGCTTTAATTTACAAATTTAAGAGCTCCTCGCTTGGCATGAGAAAGATGTTGATAAAAGTATCTGTTTCCATTCGCTTAACGAATTGTCTGGCTGTAGTGTCAGATTATACCGGGTATGTGGATCTTGTCGCTTCTTTAAGAAGGTAATAAAAGAGCTTTCCATATTACACACGAAGACACACACACACAATGCACTTACCATTGTACAGCGTGTCCCAGAAAAAAAAAACCGGGTTTCCATGCAACTTTTTACTATCGAAATCATAAATTTTCTTTATGAGATATACATCAATGGAAAGATAAACTTTTCCTCTTTCGTTTGATATAAAACTTAATGTTCATCGTTGATGTATGACGGAGTTAGAACAATGAACCGTGGTGCTGCCAAATTTTCATTTGCACATACAAATGGTGACCATAGGTGAAATTTTCAGACTTTTAACGTAACGTTTTTGAAAAACAAAGTTCATAACCCAAATATTCATATTTTCTTCTTTCATATGAGACCTTACGCGTCAAATAGGAATGACGCATGCTTGAGAAAAATGTGCATGAAAACATGCTTCATTTCTACCGATTCTACGGATAGTCGAAAAACGAGCATTCAGCTCTCTCGATTTAGCATTAGACAATGCGCTCATCTGCACCATTGAATTCACACAAAACAACCGCAGTGCTACAGTGAATGTTATTCGGGGGGGGGGGGGAGGAGGTATTTTACATACAGAGAATGTTGTATGAGACCGAAAGCCCTTTGTTGTCATTTATTTAGAAAAAGGTATAAGACATAAACAATTATAATTGAAGACTAATGTCGTGAGTATTCTCAGGCTGCATGCAGTCCAATGGCTGTGGGAAATCAACAGTACAACAATGATACACATTTTGATGATTTTGTACCTCAAACTTATTTCACTGTTTTCATTCCTCTCTACATTTCCCTCACGCGTGGTTGGTCCTTCATCCATGACAGGGTTTTGAAGTTTTTAAAGGCGGAGGTGCAGCAGAAAGAGAGGGTACATCACTTTATTTATCACTAAGCTTGCGCGTCTAACATTTCAAAGGTGCAAGTGCAGGGCAGAAAGTCATTTTTTTTTTTTGGGTGGGGGGGGGGGAACTCGGAAGGTTTTTTTCTTTTCGTTCCGTTACTCCCACCCCACCTTCCCAAACATTCCGCTCATGAACACCCCTTTGCTCTGTCAGGCAAGCTCATGATCATGTGCTAATTTGCGATCCTATTCACAGCCGAACTTTTTGTAACAATCGTGTAAATTCGTTATCTGCCAAATTGAGCAGGCGTCGGAAAAGCTAACTGGCTCCTTATTTGCTATTTATCTATCTGGGTAAAATGGAAGCATATTTTCAAAGAAATTTTTCTCGTGCAGGCGTTGATCATTTTTTAGTAATGGGATATTATATGAAAGGAAAAAGAATGGACATTAAGGCTATCATTTTATTTTGTTGCAAAAGATTGCTGAAAAAGTCTGGAAAACTGATCCAAATTCGCCATTTGCTCGTGCAAATGAAAATTTAGTAGCACTACTGTCTATTGTTCTAACCAGTCACGCACGAATTTTGAACAATGACTTGTGCATCGAATGAAAGAAGAGAAGTGTATCTTTCCATTCATGTACATCTCATACAGAAAATATGATATTATGATCGCAAAGAATTGCAATGAAACTCGGTTTCGTTTTTTCTGGGACACGCTGTACTATCCATTGCCTTTCCATGTCAATTAATCGCCTTTCAATTACAGAGAATTCCTCTCTCCAGGAATTTCATTCTCAAAAACTGTTACCACCAAAAATCATTCTAAACCAAACTAAAGGAGCATCAACTTCCTTGAGGTTTCACACATTTTTAGTGATATTGGCCCATTAACACTTCGCACATTAGATGAGATTGTGATATTTATCAAGTAATTTATAGTTGAAATTGAAAATGTCTGAAAATCACCCAGTTAATCGCAGCAATATTCCAGATACATTTAACATGAATTTATATATATATATATACATATATAAATGTATAATGTATATGATATATGATATACTTTAATATATTATAGATATAATATATACATAATATATATTTATAATAACTATAGCCTTGTATACATACATGTATGAATGACCAAACATGTATGTATGTAAAAATGAAGATTTTGTTTGCAAAAACCGATAAGTCCATATTTGCCAAATGGAGATATTTGCGATTAAAGGTCAAGAAAAATAAAGAGAATAATAAGAAAATTGTTGCTTCTTTTGACCATAACTTCAAAAATATACCTTTATATGTAGTGACCAATATATCATTTAAAAGGTATTATTTTGTACTTTATGACAAAGATCGTACTTCAAAATCTTCAAAAATGGACTTATCGGTTTTTGCAAACAAACCCTATATACATAGCTATACGTACATCTAAGTAGCCCTATATAGAAAATGACAGACAGACAGAAACAAGGACAGAGAGAAAGAAAAATCAGATAGAACAAAAAGGTGAAAGAGATAGGGACATAATTATGAATAAATCAAACTCCTGGCTGTACTTCCTCACCATATCCATCACTGTGATATACACGCAAACAGCTGGGTGACTGTGAAGGCCACCTAACTTATTATATAGTTCTATTACTCTCTTTTTTCCCCACTTCAACAAAACAAGCTCTCTCGTTCTAACTATTCAATTTCACCGTATGTATTCAATCACATTTTGAATTAAACTGTGGAGTTGAGTTTCGCTTTCATTGCTTGCAGCATACGTGCCATAAAGTGCAGGGATGATTGGCCATCACGTCGTATCACGTGACGAACAACAGAAGATGGGATATTCGCGCGCATCAACCAAGCTCAGAACAGGGTGCGGTCGAGATGACGTGACAATCTCTTTTCTGTGGGCTTTACAATTAAGTTGGATATTTCTTGCAGCATACGTGCCATAAAGTGCAGGGATGATTGGCCATCACGTCATATCACGTGACGAACAACAGAAGATGGGATGTTCGCGCGCATCAACCAAGCTCAGAACAGGGTGCGGTCGAGATGACGTGATAATCTCTTTTCTGTGGGCTTTACAATTAAGTTGGATTTGCTGGGACATGCTTTACCTTCTACATGACTTAGCCGCGAGGTTGATGCGCTTGTCAAAGAGTGAAAATGTAGAAAGAAGTCATGGCTCTCCGTATGAAAACGTGGATGCCCATGATGGTTATACTGTCCTTTTTTAGGCAAAGTTCCTCGAAAGTATACAGTAAGTAGCTCTGGGTATCATACCGTTTTTTCTGATTGTGCAGTAGTGCAGTAGGGAGACTGATGCACAAGGTATTATATTACGAATTATGTCCTGTTTTAAAAAGATATCTTTCACGGGGTTGCCATGATTTAATTTATTTTTAGCAAGGCAAGCTGCCGATGTTGGTTTAACACGTGTTTGTCAAACCCCACAAACTCTCGCCTAAATTAATACCCTCTAAAAAGTGATACCTTTGCTCCTCTCATTTTATTCTGTGAGTCTTTCCCAAAATTACACGCACACTTTCTCGTTTGGTCAATGAAAATTTAAGGAAAATTGATTGATGTACTTTAAATCCTGGAAGATAATTTTCTATTACATGCGTCTTTTACCCCTGACTGCAGATCACTCACTGGGCTGTTCAACCGATAACTTTACCGTATGGATCACGGCAGACTCAATGTTTGATGTACTTTCACACGGGTGGGATATAGAAGCACCTGACGGCGAGAGAATCGTCCTACGGCTACAATCTGCAGTAGATCAGCGCGTTGAAATGACTGTAAAAGATGAGATATCAGCCACAACACGCGAAGTTCTACTTTTGAATTTCGCCAAATCTCCGCCCATCATCTCACTCGGCCACAAATTGAGAATCAGACTATATACATCAACCGAGGAAATACGTGAATTGGTCTATCCAGTAGTAGTCAACATCGAGGCATCATGTCTACAAGGTAACTGCTGTTATTGAGTTTGTTAGACAAAGCCACATACTCCTCTCTAATACTTGTCTAATGTGAATTTGATATGCAGCTTTGTATGTACGTTTTGATATATCATCAACATCGAAGGTTACACTACATTAATATATCCTTGCAGTGAAGTGGTCTGTCATATTGAACGCTTTAAACAATAAAAAGTTGTAACATTCATCACACACACAAAAAAAGGAAAATATCACCTTTGGTATTCAATTCAATTCAATTCAATTCAATTCAAAGTTTATTTCATTTTTCGACAAAACATGTGTTTCACTTCATTTAATGACACAGAATAAGGTAAGTAGAACATAGTGAAATGAAAAGACTACAACAATTGAGGACCTATAGTAATCATACCTTGTATAGTAAGAAAGAAACAGAAGTGATCAAATTGAAGTACATGTATACCGTTGCTTTAAGTGCGAAAAATGAAGGGACCCACTAAAAAGACAGAGCTTGTAGTATATGGGCCCCTCTGGAGAAGAACATCGATGAAAAGATAAATTGAATCATCGTAGTTACAAAAAAAAAAAAATAACAAAGTGGAAGAAGTCTGGAAGCCAACTACAAATATTACAATTATATCTGCGGTTTGTTTATTCACCTGAATATCTATGCTATAACGAAATCTGCGGAATTTCCTTATTGTGGCGAGGTACAAATGATATTATGCAACAGCTGTTCTTTGTAATTCGGTCTACCACTTTTACATCATAGTCACAAGACTAAATACACATCCGTGTATGAAAAAAAAAAATATATATATATATATATATATGAAAAGAAAGGAAAAAATATATGAAAAGAAAGGAAAAATCATGCTTAAGAGCATATTCATGTGAGAATTAGCTAACGTTTTCATCTTCATGCAATGTACGAAAGAATATGACATCATCTCATCTACACTGACTGCTAGCGGGGGCCTACTCACAATGCAAAGTCCTTTTGCTTTGTATTTATCATTTCATTTCATTTCATTTCATTTCATTTATTTCATTCTTTCACTCCTTTTCGGCAAACATAACACGAAATGAATCAGAAGATAAAACATAGGCATGTATTTGACTTTACATGGTAGATAATAGTTAACAAATACAAAATTATACATTCATACCGGCAAAATACAAAGTTATGTCTGGAGAAAAAAAAACAATTGAGAGGTCCACTGAAAAGCATGCTTGTAAATTGTGGACCACTCAAAGGATTTTTCATGAGAACATATTTGTTTACAAAGACAGGATAGACCAAAACAGGACAGAACAAGACAGAAGAAACACACGACATTACATGACTTGACAGAAGGGTATACCATTGAAAGTAATAAAGCTCAAAAGAATAATGGAAAGAAAGGAAAGGAAAGAAAGAAAAGGAAACATGAAAGGAAAAGCCAACACGCTGAACATCGGGATCGAAAGAGGGAAATGAGGTGCTTCAGAGCTCGAGCAGCTGAGTAAAGTTTGTACAAATAAGATAATGTAAAAAAAAGAAATACACAATGATGAATCAAGTGATTGACGAATTAAATGATCGACGATGAACCCTTAGGTTGTAGTGACCAGCTAAGTAATGAATAGTATGTTATCTTAGTATGAATTCAACAAAAAAAGTTTCAACTTACGCTTAAACAAATTCAAAGATAAAGAGTCTTTTATATCACAGCTTAAAGAATTCCAGAATCTAGGGACAGTGTAAATAAATGTATTTTGCGCCAATAAGGTTTTCAGAAGGCGTAAATGAAACTCATTAGATCGCCTGGTGTGATAATTATGAAAAAAAAAATGATTTCTTGGAAACATTGAATTAAAGATGCTGGGAAGTGCATTTGTGTGTTGATTAAAAATAAACTGACCCAGCTGAAAGAAAAACAAATGTTTAATTTTTAAAATCTTATATTTCACAAATAATGGATCTGCATGAGAATGTGGTGAAACACCACAAATAATACGAGGTGTCTTTTTTGTAATAACAATAGTTTATCTAATAATTAAGATAAGGTAATATTAATGAAAAATACAACATCAACAAAGAAGACAACGGGATATCACACTTAAGTCTATTAATAATACCAATATTACGCGAAATTATTTAATAATGTTAATAATTATGAGGCATCCACGAAAGTTTATCGTCCTCTGTAATACCGAGAAACTTTATGTGAGATACACGTTCTAAATGAACGTCATCAAAATGATATCTGTGCGTAGAACTTCTATAGACTTACTAAATAACATATACTTGGTTTTCTGACGATTTAGTGATAATTTATTGGCTCTTATCCATTGAGTCACTTTTTTTTAAATTCAGAATTGACAGTATGGACAAGGGTAAATGGATTTTGGTGGGAGAAAAAAATATTTGAATCATCGGCAAAAAGTATAAAAGAAAGTATGTCGGATGATTTGCAAAAATCATGAATGTGATGAAAAGTAAAGGTCCTAATATCACTAACATACTCAGGGTTTACTAACCTGTATATCCAGTACTGATGTTCAACACACCAGGCATCGTCACCGAAGTTCATTTTAAGGCATAGCAGTTTATACAGTGTGTGATAGAACTTCATGCGTGTTGTCATTACTAATCTCACTACCACAAGAGCATGAAAATATCCAATGCTACATGTGGTTTGACATATTAAAAAAAAAAATCAAGGTGATAACTTAAAAAAAAAAAACTCTAAGTAACTTAAACACACAGTTAGTAGGTGGATTGTAATGTGTTTGTTAAATCTAAATTTAATACGAAAGTGAAGTTTCTTCATTGGAATACACTTAACAGTTATAGAGCCTACATACATAACATATCGATTTCATACATGTACTTACAAAGGACCTTGCAAATGGACAATTTGTTTCTTTGTTTTTCTGGGGCAGGTACGTTAAAGATTTTTACATATGAATAATTTCGAGAATATGTGAGATATTGAAGTCGTTACTTTTTCTTTTGTTTCTTTACCTTTGGGAGGCACGTAAATAACTGTACAGTGAACATGTAAATTGGATATTGAACACAACTGTCCATAATTATGGCTGTGGATTCGAACCTATCTATAAGGACTAAGTATCTAGAAGTTAAGCATTTTTTTGTGTTTCCATTGAGCAGTCATTGCCGAGAGTAGTTAGCCTAAAGCATCGGTTACACCGGAGCCGAATCAGCTGCGAATCCAACCGAATACACGTATTCGGGTGGATTCGGGATCATTCGAATCCCCTTCCCCGAATAGGCGAATATTCAGGAGAGATTCTGGAACATTCGTGGAGGGATTCTGCCCGAATACCTGCCCGAATCCATTCGAATCGTTACCCGAATACAGAGCAGAATACAGGCGAATGAGCCGTATAGGCCAGAATACGGCCGAATAGCAGCCGAATAGGTTGAATGAGCGGCCAGAATAACTCGGGAATATAGCCAGATTAGCAATTCTGCTCTGATTCGGGGCCTATTTGGAACGTATTCGACTCTGATTCGGGGAGCTCCCCCGAATGAGAGACGAATAGGTTCCGAACCCATCGAATCCATCTGATTCAGGCCATATTCAGACACAATCGGTCCAAATTCATTCGGGAGAATTCGGCTTTCGTGTAACCATGGCTTAAAGTTGTTTCCTCCCAACCCCCTCCCATCTTTTCTCCTTGAGGTTTGCAAACTGGAGCACACTCTGAGGAGTCTACGCCTTTCAATGTTTCTACAACAGATGTATGGCGCTTTGCAAAGGCTATGAATCATCATCATGATACAAAATGTACATCCATTCTATCAACTACTGACATTTAAGCTGCTGCGAGAAAAAAAAAATTCCAAAGAAAATAATCAAAATGAATGTCATAATCTTTGTAACGTCTTAAAAAGAATATTCTTGTTACGTAAAGAATGCATTGTCATTGAAAAAAATTATTCTTTGATAATAACCTTTAGTAAAAAAAAAAAAAAAAAAAAAAATGGCGTTCATCTGTTTTGCCATTCAGGTTCATCATGTATAATAAGGTATGTTTACTTACATGGGGAATTTTTGTCTTATTCGGATATGCTCAATTACCTCATTATTGTATTTGTAGTCCCCATACGTTCATAAAATGCTGATGAGAAAATCGAATGATATCTCTGTGGCAGATACAAGTACAAAAAAAATGGCAATTCCCTCGTTACGTTCACTCGCAAGCATACACCATTTTATCGCGACACACAATGTAATAAAAAAAAATGTTTTTTTGAAACAAACACGCACCATTTATCGCGACACACAATGTAACAAACACAAATTGTTTATGAAAAATACTGGCGCTTCGAATCATGACAATCTGCAATGCATCTGTAGCACTTCCTTCGTGTTTAGATTAGTTCTCCTAAAATCCTGACATGGTACATACATGTAATAGGCTACACACAAAAGTTTGTACAAAATCTGTAATTACATATCATGTTTCGTCAATGTTACTATTAAAAGTATAATACTCATGCATGGTATGTACACCTGTCAATGAGCCTGGGCAGCGACATACTTTATACTCGTCAGGGCTCCCAACCCATCCGCGGTCGTCAAGGGACAAAGTGAGTCCACTGATCCTACAAACAGATTTATAAATACTAACGTCTTGTTCTCGTTCTTTCTATGTAATAAGCCAGTCTAATTTGAGATTATTGATCGCTTACGAAAAACAATAATTATCTAACGTGACCCCATAAACACAGTAGTTAAATTTGACATACGTGGCCTTTAATTTCTTCTGACTTCGCCTTAGAGTGTATACGCGAAAAAGGATTTTGTATGCAAAAGTTTTCCCTTCTTTCCTTAAAGACTTTTAACACGGATGTATAGGCCTACACAATGCCGTGGTAGTAAGGAAACTTAAAAGTACCTCGTATAATAGTAGCACACACACACACACACGCAATATATACATATGTATAGAAACATGATTATGGTGAAAGTATTTCATTTTTCCGGAGAGCCAGAGAAAATGCCACAGTGATGATATAGAGTTTCCCGGCCAATTTCATTGTTTGACATTTAATTTATATTAGAAGCATTCATTTTCGTCACATTTGCTCAGACATCGAAATACCGTCATTCAATAATCGTTTTTCTTTGTTCAGATATACTAATTTGGCAACCGATTTCGCAATTGCTTTGCGCATTACAAATCATTAAATGCGGATATATTTTCGACAGTGATAATTCCACTTCGCTTCATCGTGTCGGTTTGCTCTTTCCGGATAATTATTAAAATTAGCTTTTTGGCAAATAAGTTCATAAAATTAGCATTCTAATTAAACACCCAAGATGCGCATTAAAAAAGTACATGACTTGTAATGCGTAATGGACGTATCTAACAAGAAAATGAGTGAAAACTTTAACATGTATTTAAGATATTGGTGAAGAGAACTATAACTATTTTGGACACTTGTATTGGTGGTTCATTCGAATAACTTCCCTACACTTCGGTACACAGATATGCCTTCTCTGGAACTTATCGGAGAACGTTCTCCTCTCGAAGGCTTTGTGTTGCAATCAGCTACCAACAGCTTTGTTTGCTGGGAAGGATTTACTGAACACGTTGCTGATTCGATCTGTGGAGAACTTGGTTTCCCAGCTCATCATACATTTTCCAGAGATAGGGTGCCTTCTAATTCAACGGCAGTCAACTGGATTAAGGCCACAGACTGTCAACAACGTAAGTGAATCTTTTGGCCCTTGTGTTTGATTAGAGTAAACACAATTATAAAGCTTACTGAAACTGAAACTGAAACACAATCTTATGCCGTCAGTGAGGTTCTTAGGAAGTATAAACATAATAAATATGTGGGCTTACATTATGCAGAGTTAGAATGTATACTACCACATATTTTTAATGTTGGAGAGAAAATTGGAACCTTAAAGATGTTTATCTGTTACTCGCTGTATTTGTATGATATACAGGGGAGAGCGCTTGATTTTATCTTCTTCTTTTTTAGTCTTACTTTAGGGCCTACGTCTTGAAATTGCACTCAAAATGATAATTATTTTTTTTTTCTGTCTTGCTTATTTGAAAATATTATTTCAAGATAAAATCATCACAAAAACTCGAAGGAGTTTCCTATTTGCAGAAGACATCTGGTCATGGTGCTTTAGGATTTCACGGTCAATTTCAAACTCTTGTCAATCAAATTCATAAAATTGTAATTCATATTCAACAATACCATTCGTTTCGTATCTGTTAGTCTTTCAAATTAATACAAACACCAATCGATTTCGTTTTTGCGCGATCAAAAGTGTTAATAAAAGATCAATTTCGTTTAGAGATACAAATGAAAAAGCGAAAAGAAAGAAGATGGCAACTGACCATTATGTAAACGAAACATAAAGAGTGAATTTTGCCCCCAAAAAAAATAATGTCATTTACCTTGAGTGTTTTTAATTCTGCGAATAAAGGATCTGAATGATCTGGATAACCTGATTTGGTGCATATACGTATAGCTTTCTTTTGTACAAGTAATATAATTATCAATGTGACTTTTTGAAGTTGCCCATACAATGTTGCAATATGAAATGTACCATAATATCAACGAGTTATATAACATAAATAAGATATTCTTAGGGACATAATACTTAAGCTTATGGAGTATACCAACATTACGAGACACTTTATCAGATATGTATTGCACATGACTGTTCCATTTCATATTTTCTTTTGTGTAAATTCCGAGAAATTTGATACTCTCTTTTTGTTCCAATGGTATACCATCTACCATAATATTAAAATGTTGCATTTCATTTTCATGCTTCTTATTACGAAAATGAATAAAATTTGTCGTTTTAAGTTCAGTGATAATCTATTACTCATAAACCATGTAGATAATTTCGGTAATTCAGTATTAAGAGTTCTGAGGAGCGAATTAAAATCAGAATTGGATCAGAATACGTTGGTGTCATCGGCAAATATAATATTATTGCAGTAACATAAATGAGTTAGAAATATCATTTATATACACCAGAAATAGTACAGGTCCCAATATGGATCCTTGTTGGACGCCACATTGTATAGGTAATACTTCAGAGTTAACATATCCATAATACACATATTGCTTTTCTATTCGATAAGCAATTTTTGATCCATTGTAGTGGAATGCCACGAACTCCACAGCAATGCAATCTACGTATAAGGAGAGTGTGGTCAAGAGTGTCAAATGCCGTCCATGAAAACACCAATGACATGTCTTTGTTCAGCTAAGGCAGTCGACACTGTATCGTACAGCTGGACTAGTGCCATATCTGTAGAATAAAACTTTCTTGATTAAGTATGTAATTCTGAATTTAAAAATCAGACAGTCTGTTATAAACACGCCTTTATATTACCTTAAAAGGACTAAGAAGAATAGAGATAGGACAGCAATCGGATGCAAGAGAGAAAGCCTTTCTATTACCTTAAAAAGACTAGGAAGAATAGAGATAGGACGGTAATTGGATACAAGAGAGGAGTCATCTTTTTTGTATATTGGAATGACTTTTGCAATTTTACATGCATTCCGAAATATTCCAGTTGAGAGGGACAAGTTAAATATATGTACTAAAAGTGTCAATATACTACCAACAATTTGTTTAAAAATATACGTACTCATTTCATCATGACCAACTGTATTACTTGATTTCAATGAATGTACAATGTCAAGGATCCCACTACAAACTTCTGGTTTAAGAAATACTGATTTATCATTTGACGAATTTTAAATCCAACAATCAAACCATGTTTAAGCGCCTAATAACAGATGAAAGAATTTTATCTGTTAAGCAACAGCTATTGAATATCAACTGGGAGGATCTGTATTTATTGGATAATGCTAATGATTCACATGAATATTTTATTCGGATATTTACAGATTTATAATATGATACATGTTTTCCTCTCAAGAAAGTGACATGTAAGAAAAATGTAAGAAACCTTGGGTTACTTGTTGCCTATTGAAGTCAATAAATCGTAAACATAAGCTTTATAGCAGTTACGTCAAAACACCAACTAATGAGAATAAAAAGAAATATGTAGAGTTCAAAAACATTTTGGTTAAAACTCTTCGTCTAGCAAAGAAGAATTTTTATAACAATTTATTTCAAAGCGTAAAGGTGATATTAAAAAACGTGGTCACACATTCATGGACTGTTGGGACGAGGTAAGAAGTTCTCAATTCCTTCTGAGATGTTTCATGAAGGATTATCTCTGGTGTCGAGTAAACAAAAGGCAGCTTTTAACAGGTATTTTATAGGATTACCCGCTAAAATAAGTAGAGAGATTCCTTCAGTCCCACAGTCTTTTTATGAATACTTAAAGCCAAGTAGTGATAATTCATCCTTGTTTTTTAGTCCAACTTCTGTATTTGAAATCACTAAATTTGTATCCTCGCTCAAGTCATCGAAGTCAAGTGGGTCGGATGATATTGCCCCTCGGGTTGTCAAGGAATGCATTCATTTTTTTTTTTTTTTTTTTGCTGAGCCATTATGTGATATTTTCAACAAATCATTGTCGCAAGGAATTATGCCTGACAAGCTAAGGGTAGCTAAAATAGTTCCTGTGTATAAAAAAGATGATAATAAGAATCTGATTAATTACAGACCTATAGTGCTTTTACCAATTTTTTTCTACGATTTTAGAGAAAATAGTTTACAAGCGTTTAAACGATTTTCTGTTGAAAAGAGATGTTCTGATTCCACAACAGTTTGGTTTTCGTAAACATTTTTCTACTAGCATGGGCGTTTTGAACTTGTTGGATACTATCATAAAATCATTTGATGATGGACATTATTGCTTTGGAATTTTTCTAGACTTGTCAAAGGCATTTGACACCCAAGACCATAACATCCTTTTGAGTAAACTTTCACACTATGGAGTACGAGGAACAGCATTATTATGGTTTAAAAACTACTTTCTTAACCGCGGCTCACAACATGTAGTGATTGATGGTGTCAAATCGCAATCTGGTTCCATTCGGTATGGTGTGCCACATGGGTCAGTGTTTTGTCCTTTGTTATTTTTGATATAGGTATATTCATTGAGGAAAACCATTTTAGCGAAGTGTGATTTTGATATTATTTGTTTGGTGGAAACTCATCTTGTTGAAAGTCAAACAATTCAAGTTAGCAACTACATTTGGTTTGGGCATAACCGGTTACAATTGCACAAAAATGCAAGGAAAGGATCTGGAGGAGTCGGCTGTTTGATGCATCGTCGTGTGCTTCAGTATTATTCTGTTAAATGTTTGGAGAAATCATATGATGGGATATTATGGCTGCAGTTGAAAGACAAGCAAGGAAAGGATTTGTTTTATATCTGCATCTGTTACTTACCCCCAGAAAACTCAAGCAGAGGGGGACATGGTTTGACAAGCTACTCTCCGGAGCATACAAATATAAAGATTGCGGTAAAATTCAAATCTGTGGAGATTTTAATGCGAGAACTGGAGATTTATCAGATATTTTCGAAGGCATAGATTGCATTAGACAAAGAAAGACTATTGATTTTGAAACAAACTCTCAAGGAAGATTATTTATGGATTTTTCTGTTTCGTCAAATTTGAGTGAAATGTTTGTCGAATAGAGTGAAATGTAAACAAAAAGAATGGTTGAAATGTAGAAATGCTTATGGTAGAAAGATCAAGTTTGATGATTATAAAGATGTGAAGAGTTTGTTCGCAAAAACCGATAAGTCCATTTTTGAAGATTTTGAAGCACGGTCTCTGTCATAAAGTACAAAATAGTACCTTTTAAATGATATGTCACTACATATAAAGGTACATTTTTGAAGTTACTGTCAAAAGAAGCAAACATTTTCTTATCATTCTCTTTATTTTTCTTGACCTTTCATCGCAAATATCTCCATTTTGGCAAATATGGACTTATCGGTTTTTGCGAACAAACTCTTCATCTACATAGACATTTTGATAAAGCTGTACGTCAAGCAAAAAGGGCATATCAGCATAGAAAAATTTATGCATTGGATGCGATGTTGATATTAAAAGACTCTAGTAGTTTTTGGAAGGATTGGCTGAGATGGCTGAGATGAAAATAACAGGTGTCATAAGATTCCTATGGAGGTAGTTAATAGTGATAAAGAAATAACTGAGAATTTTGATATTGTATTGAGTAAATGGCAAAATGATTTCTCCTCTCTTTTTACTGATAATGATGCTGATTTTGATGATGATTTTTTGTTTGGTATAAAAAAGAAATTATTAGAGTTGGAATTATATGTTCAGGAAATTGATTCACAGGGAGATGATCTGAATCATCCTATTGGTTTATCAGAGGTAACTTCAACAATAAACAGAGCAAAATTAGATAAAGCAGCAGGAATAGATGGTTTTATTGCTGAGGTAGTAAAAAATAAAGTTTCTATCTAGTTCCTGCATGCTTTATGCTCTTTTTGTTTTGAACATGGTATATCCCCTCAGATATGGCAAAAAGGTATTATTCATCCAATTCTTAAACCTGGTATGGATGAACGTGAACCTCTAAATTACAGAGGTATTACATTGATATCTGTGATTTGTAAGTTTTAATTTGATATTATAAAAGAAAGATTGATTAATTTCCTTGAAAAAGAATGCGTTATTAATGAGGAACAGAACGGGTTTCGAAAAAAAAAAAAGGAGTTGTCTCGAGCACGTATATAGCCTCTATTCTATCATTGAAAGCAGAAAGCTTTGTAATAAAAGATACTTTTGTTTGTTTTATTGATGCAAAAAGAAGCATTTGACCGTGTTAACAGGATTTTGTTATGGTATAAGCTGAGGTCTATTGGTGTTCATGGCAAGTTGTATAACTCCATAAAGGCTCTTTATCAAGATACCAAATGTGCTGTAAATGTAAATGGTAATCTTACTGAAGTTTTTCCCCGCCGAACGAGTTCGAGCAGGGGACTATGAAACGGGCTCCGTATACGTGTGTGTGTCCGTGTGTGATCAAAATGTTCAAATTGCTACTTCTCTGTCATTTATGAGCCAATTTTGATTCTGTTGCTTTATATGATAGCACTACATAGGAGCTTTGAAGCTTCTACACAGAATTTCAGTTGTGACCTTTGACCTTGACCTTTGACCTATATTGTACATTTTGCTACAAAATGCTACTCCTTCGCCATTTCTATTAGAAAAAAGCAAACGGAATCGAAATCGGGTTAAACCCGATTATTTGATGGCACTAGGTGAGGGACATATATTACGCACCGCGTAATTTTTACTTTTCCTTGTTTTAATGTGGATCTAGGGGTAAAACAAGGTTGTCTTTTGTCCCCAGTCCTGTTTAATATTTTCATTAATGATATAATTGATAGTGTGAGGCTGTGTAATAGAGGTATTCAGGTGTTAGATACAAACATTGATATTCTTATGTATGCAGATGACATTGTGGTAATTGCTGACAATGAAAATGATCTTCAGTTGAAGCTTGATAGTGTATGTGCGTGGGCCCAGAAGTGGAGGATCGAATTTAATACTCTAAAAACTCAAATTGTACATTTCAGGAGAAAACTCCAAGCAAAAACCACGTCTATATTTATTTTTATTGTAATGGTCAGAAGCTTGATATTGTTGACTCATATATTTATTTTATTTATTTATTTATTCACAACATCTTTTAACAGGGACATTCCGTTCAGTTCTGCTGACAGCCAGCAGACCTGCTTTTCAAGGAAGCCCTGTATAAATATAATATATAAATATAAATATATATATATATATATATATATAAATATATATAAATATAAATATCTTGGATTGTGGTTTGATGAATTTGTAAGTTTACAAAAAGGAACCAAGATATTATAGAGCCCTTGGAGTGCAATATTAGTAAATTTAAATTGATCGGTGGTTCTCTGTTTGTGACCTACACAAAATTGTATGATGCTATGATTTTGCCCGTATTGCAATGCAAGCGGTATTTGGGTCTTAGAAGAATATTCAGCCATTAATAGTGTTTTTTTAATAGAGCATGTCATTTCTATCTTGGAATGGGGAAATATATCCCTAATGATGCAGTTATGGGTGATATGGGTTGGGATCCCCCTTTCTATTATCAGTGTCAATCAATTGCTAGACTTTGGTGTAACCTGAGTAAGCATACTACTGACCGTTACCCTGAAAATTTTTCTTGTGGTCTAAGTCCCTGGTAGATAATGGTGTTAAAAATTGGTGTTATAAGGTTAAACAATTATTTGCAAAATTGCAGTGTATGCACGTTGAACCATTGGCTGAGCTTGTTAGTACACATAATTTTGTGAGCACCGTATCCAAAGCATGTAAATTATTTATTGAAAATAAGTGGAAATGTTCACTGTTTGATGATAAAAGGAGAGTTCCCCAATCCAGACACAAACTCAGAACTTATCGTAACTTTAAACATTCTATGCATACTTCTAATTATGTTACTCAGTGTCAGAATAGATCTAATAGGCGAGCATTAGCTCTGTTCAGAAGTAAATGTGCCCCTATTGCCCTTGAAACCGGACGTTATAAAAATGTCCCACACGATGAAAGATTTTGTATAATCTGTAATTCTGGTAATGTAGAAGATGACTTTCATTGTTTTATGATTTGTTCTGCATATGATGATTTTAGATCACAATTATTCAGTATTATATCAGAAAGAGATCCTACTTTTCCTCTGTTACCTATTTACCAACAATTCCTTTTTTTAATATCACCAGAGTCACTGTGCTGTCAAGTAGCCAGTTTTGCCAACCTTATTTTAACGTGCCGTAACAATTTATTGTATTCCCACAACTGAATATCTCTTTTATGTATTATTTAGCCCACCATATTCTCTCTTTTGTTATGTTAAATTATTTTTTATTGTCTGTATGTCTTACATGATACATTTATATATTTAGTATTACTTATAATGTTTGATGTATATGTATCACTCATAGGCCTTTTTAGGCCTGCCGTCCGTGTGACTGGTGTGATTTTTGATAAAGAATAAACTAAACTAAACTAAACTAAACTAAACTATATATCAATTATATCATTAACTCATCAAAAATATTTTCATATTCACTATTTGCTGACAACACTAGTTTACTACTCTCTAATAAAAATATTGTTACTCTGATGACAGTAGCAAATGCTGAAATAAAAAAAAATGATTTGCTTTGTTTTGTTGTAATAAGCTATTGCTAAATGTTCAAAAGACTAAATGTATTGTATTTCGGTCTAGAGGTAAAATTATTCCGAATGATATTGATACTTTAAACATCGGGGGACACGATGTTGTCCTTAGCGTTTCTCGAAGTGTTGGTGTTATATGTAGATTAAGATGTATATTGCCAGAGAGGATTCTAAGAACTTTATACAATAGCATTGTTCTTCCTTACCTGACTTATTGCAATGTTGCATGGGGCAATACGTTTAAGACCCACATTGATAAAGTGAAAGTATTACAAAAGAAAGTAATAAGGCTTGTCACCAACTCCAACTTCCGACAGCCGAGTAAGCCGTTATTCCTTCAGTTAAAGTTACTACCAATTGATGAATTAGTATCGTTTCATAGTTTGGTTTCTGTGTTTAAACTTCAGTCTTGTCCACAATTTTGCCAGTTAAAAGAATTATTTGCCCTGAACTCACGGATTCATAATTACAACACACGTCAAAGAAACCTCTTCCATCGTCCTCATGTAAGGACTACTGTTTCCCTGAATTCTTTCCGAACCACTTGTATCAAAAAGTGGAACCAACTACCTGTTGACATCAGGACCAGTACAACATTTTCTAGGTTAAAAGTACAGTGTAAAAAATATCTATAAGACAATTTGAAATGAATTTGTTAAACTACATGTTAAACATTTATTTGATGTTATGTAGATTGGCCAGCCTACTTTAGTTTTGAGTGCTCTGTGTGGTGTGGTTGTGTATGGGGGTGTGAGGGTGTGGGTGTGTGTGTGTGTGTGTGTGTTAGTGTGTTAGTGTGTTTATGGTCTCCTTTTTATGTAGGTTTATCTGTTGCCATTGTATATACATTATGATTGTTCTGATATATACTTGCCATGTCCTTATAGTGTTAGTGTGTGAACTTACGTGGTACCTTGGTCTGCTGTCGGTGGTTTCAGTGAATGATCTGAATGTTCACTCAACTGTTTATTATGATGGGGAATGTCACTTTACATCATTGGCGGTTGGCCTTTGTGCTGCTGAGTCCCAACTTATGTGTACCTTGCATAGGGCCCCACTGACAAGCCTTGCTTCTTTCGGGTTCCTAAAAACCATGTGAATTTTTGTATCAGCGATTTGTGTTATCTTGTTATTTATGTTTGGTTTTTGAATAAAATTGAATTGAATTGAATTGAACATACCTAAATACTGTGAGAAATCTATTTGAGTGGGATCTATTTTTGAAGCTTGACTAGGTCCTATATTAACAAAATACTCATTAAAACAGCACGCAACATCTCTAGGATCACAGAGTGTTTGTCCTTCACGTATAATTTGAAATGTTGACACCTTCTTTTGCTTTCCAATAACGTCATTAATAACTTTCCAAGTGGCTGACATGTTTCTAGTAGCATTTTTAAAGGCTTCCGTGTAATACATTCTCCGGAAAGTCTTATGATTTGTGTCAATTTATTTCTATATAATTTATATCGATTAACATAATCATTATTGGGATACCGTAAGCTATATTTATATAACGCATTTCTTTTCTTAATTGATCGAAAAATCCCCTTTGTTATCCAAGGATTTTTAATTTTTCTATTATTTTTCTTTTCAATTTTTGGGATATGTTTGTCGAAATAAGAAAGAGATATATTCCAGAACGTATCATGAGCAATCTTTAGGTCTGCGCAAAGTAATACATCATCCTATGTTTCCGTGATTAAATCGTCGTTAAGTAATGATATATTTTCTAATTTGAATTTGCGCGTCTTCTTACGTTCTATTTATTTGACATGGGAATACTGTGTGTCGTCACTGAGGATGAAAAATATAGGTCGGTAAATAATCAGAAACATCACTATACAAAGGACCAGATTTTGAATAATCTGTAGCAATATTTGTAAAAATATTATCAATCAATTTTGATGAGTTGGTCGTAATTCTTGAGGGCTTGACCATATTAGAGCCGTCATTTGTTTTGAGCGGTCAGATGTTAATAGGAACACAATTCCGTTATTATGCGGTGGAATTTGAAATTTCTGCAACCTATCAGTTATCGTGCAAATCGGAATGTTAACGACATCGTCGTGTCTCATCATCGTATTCGGGTTTTTCTTTTTCAAGAATATCCATCATACACCCACTGGACGGAGAAATATTCCGTCAGTTATATTTGTCTTGTTTTGCTTTTACACTGTATTTTTTTTTTCTTCTGAATTTCAATCTCACAGATTTGGGGAGTATGGGACGCTGTTCATGGACAAGTACTGAATGTACTTCCGACAGTGCGGTGAAGCTAATATGCCGAGGTGGGTAAACGGAGTGGAAATTATCATAATACTATGCTGTATCTTCTGGAATGACATTTAACTCCTGACATTTGTAAGAATGAGGACGCTGCTAGAAGTCTAAAACACAATCCTGTATGTAACATTACTAGTTTGTACTTCAAGCCGCCAGGCGATGTGCCTTAAAATGTTCACACACTTACACAGTAACAGACAAACACATCAGCTTTCCACTGTCAGCTGGCCATGTGCTGCTCTGTGTAGTTGGGTCAACTTCACAGGCACTCTCAGATTCTGACAGTCAATATGAATCAGTGGCCTTTTTCACAACTCAGAATTATAAGGGAGTTACAGCTTATTCAATAATAGTTTCAAACACTTGGAGCAATGATGACATTTATGTGAACAGCTCTTATTTCTCTATAAATAAGAATAAAATTATACTTTCAGAATCTTATACTTCTCGCGGGTAATGTTTTGACACAAAAGCAGACAGCTGCATTTGTACCAAGAAAGTGAAAAAGCAACCACATTTATGTATCCAATGTGAGGTTGTCTTCCCCAAGATAGTTACCCTCTAATGGTCAGCATACCAATGAAACTCCACCTTTTCAAAAGCCATTCTTAAGATTTATTTAATCATCGATTTCTTGACATTTAGATAATTTCATATGTGTTTTTAAGCGTCTTTCTTAACGAAAATCAAACTTAAACCAGCTGAGGTTTATTGTCACACTCTTAATTTTTGTTTCTGCAATATTTTGGGCCTACTAGGAGACATCATTGTATCTCTCGTATCGTGATATGTCCATAATGTGTAAGGTTCTATGAGACCTGTTGTCACAAGAGATTATTCTGTGTTTTTGATGCATGTGTCTTTCAATATGATACCTCCAGCAAAGTAACCTCTAAAATTAATGCAGAAAGAATTCAAGAATTGCAGGTGCAACTCTGATGAAAGTACAATCGCCGCCCATTTTTATGAAAACGATAGCATAGGTATAATGGATAGATTGAAATATTACCTCCCTTTTTCTGCTCTGATGACGCTTTATTCGAGTTTGGTATTACCGTACATAAATTATGGAATTCTTGCTTGGGGGAATACATATTCGACATTATAAACAAACTTTTTCTATGCAAAAGATGGCGCTCAGAATTGTTTTCAACCTTCATATTCGAGCACTGATAAGTTGTTTCCTGAACATAGAATCCTGAAAATAAAAGAGCTGTATTTATTTCAACTTCGTCAATTTATGTTAATTACAACTTCAACAACCTACCCAAAATATTTCACTCTTTATGTCACCGTAACAGCCACGTACATAACTATCACACCAGACGATCCGATGAATTTCATCTTCCCTTAGTGAGAACTGTACACACTCAAAATACAGTTGTTTATACTGGGCCCAGATTTTGGAATAGCTTAGGCAGTACTATTAAAGAATCTGTTAAGTTAATTACATTTGAGTAAAAAATTAAAAGATATTTGCTTTCCACATATTATACCAGTTAATTCCGTTTATGAAAAATCCCCATTGTTTCACTTGCCTTGAGATTGTGTAGGGTGCCCACAGAACTTTTCCATTCCTTTCCTTTTCTTTCTCCATTCTTCCCTGCTCCTCTGTCCTCGTTCTTCGTTGTCCAGTAACTGTGCGTGTGCATTCTTCTTCATTTCTGCTATTTCTGTGTTTTGTGTTGTTATTGTTGTTGTCGTCGTTATTGTTTTGTGTGGCCGCGCGTATATCTTCTCTTTTGGTCACATTATCCTGGCATGCACGGCCAAATATATTGTAAGTGCCATAAATTTGCTATGTTATATATTTTGATACATTTGCATTCTAAAGTCATAGTAAGTATTGTATTTAGAACCAGCATCATAATGGGCAAAATGTTCAATGGTATATAGATGAATTTGATATTACTATGTTTTATTGGTATAACAAATTTGTGCTGTCGTTAGTTTTGTTTCAGTGTTCAACGTCTTAGAATATTGGCTTTTCAGTGGAACACTGTTTTCCGTCGTTATGATTACCTACTACCTACTACTACCTATTACTATGACAAAGTGTGCATTGTTTCTTTTTTATGACATCATTCGTGCATATACTTTATAGTGTATTTAAAAAAAAAAAACTGTTCTTATAAGATGAATGGAAGACAAATCGACAACTTGTACCGCTTTGAATTATGCTTTCTTTTTCTTTTTTGATGATAGAAATAAACAAACTATATGAATTGAATTGAAAAAAAAAATAATTGAACAGACGTACACCATGTAAATGGGGGAGTGGTTCTTTCAATAAGATAAGTTTTATTCGTAAGTTATGTATTTTTCCTTGCAGAACCTGGGTATCTCGGATGCTACAACGGATCAACGACCAAACAAGTCTTTACTCTACTTCATAGAATCCTCAGACTTGACGTGAGGACCGACATGGAGTGCGCCTCAATATGTCGCGAACGAAGAAATATCGGTGATGTAGCTGTCATTCACCAAGGCGCGTGCCTATGCGTCCCGTCAGAGACAATTACTGACTTGTCCTCTTCTGAAACTAATTTTCATACGTGGTCATGTCCAAGCATGGCGGACCTCAGATTCGAGCGTGCTGTATATTATGCATTCAATGGTAAGAGCTGAATAAAAGTGATAACAAATGTTTTCTTTCTTTCTTATCGCATTTGTTGTCAATCGCATGTTCACCCGAGATATTCGCGTGATATACATCTGTAACTGTGTAGGTGTAAAACACGTATTTAGGGGAGTGGTGTATCCCCCTTTTCAGGACCTTCACAGCTCATAGCTTTCATGGTCACTTTGTAATACTTATAACAGGGCTCCACACTAACTGCTATTTTTGGTGGCCCAAAGGTAAACATCCGAAATTTTTGGTGGCCCGATCAGGCCACCAAATTCTTCATTTCTGATATTTTGGTGACCCTACGTGCGTTTTTGGTGGCCCCGGGCCACCAAAAACGTAGATTTACATCAAACAATTGTGTCATTCATTCACTTGTCTATCGCCCTTGTTTTTAACGATCTGTCGTCATTGCTTTGACCTGATAAGCTCATTTTCCCTGGGTTATGATGGCATAATTTCCAATAGAAACTTGCGAGATATAGCTAATCAAACAGATTCCGTGCGGACATAATGGAAGCGGGTTGACTAAAAGGATATTTTTGATCCTCATACCTTTTTTGCCTGTTCATGGCTGTCTTTATTCGTATAGTTTCATACGGATTTTGCGACCGACTTGACATTGTCCAGAACGGCGCATGGGATTCCAGCAGCACGTGGTTTGGTTCCCTGGTAACCCTCACCTGTGACCAAGGATTCGTCCTTATTGGCAACGCGACACTGCAGTGTGTGGGACTACCTGGACGGTCGACTTACTTCCCGACTTGGAATTCGTCGATCCCATCTTGCGAAGCGGTCAGGAGTAAGTTTTTTACTTTGTTTTGTTTCTTCAAACGAAGATGACCACTCTCCATTCGCTTTAGTAACTTTTCTTCTCCTTTAAGGACGTTCCTCAATTATGTTTGTGCGCATCCTAGCTGCGCAGGTTGGTCAGTGGTAGTTGAGCTGAGATACTAGTAGATCGAGCTATAGAGTGTAGTAGTCGTACGTATGGATACTCAACAGTTTCCCACCGCGGCCGCGCTGGGCGGCCTCGCTCGGCCCGCATGCTGACTGTACGCATTACGTACTACGCACAGTAAACTGTTCAGCGGTCCGAGCCGCATATAATATACATGGTCATGGTAGCACAGCACTGATCGACGGAATCGGAAAGCTTGGAAGTGGAACTGAGCTTTTTCCATTTTTATTCCGTAGATCTGTTTTGTGACATGCAGTTCATTATCTGTTCATCAACATGATCAAGTCGAGTACATAGTCGGGGACTACTAGTCTCCTAGACGAGGTGTTAAAAAATAGGTGTTAGATAAACAAACAAAAAAAAGAAACACATGGCACATTTTTCATCTTCAAGTTTAACAACTGAAACTATCTGAATATCTCTGTTATAATCTAAGTTAGATCTGAACTTTTCATTACTCTTATCATTCAGATATTAATTTTGATTACCAAATCTACTGTAACAAAAGAAGATTCAAAGAATCATGTGGGGGGGGGGGGTACTCAAGGTACATCGCCATGGTTTGCAACATACCAACCACTGCAAGAACCATAAAATGCAGTCTACAGTCAACGCTATTATATTAAGATCTTTTTTCCTCTGGATGACAGACTATTCTCAAAATTCCCATTTCCTTACTTTTCTTCTTCTTCCTCCTGTATCACTTTCTGCAGGGGTACAGCAAGTGGGAAAAACAAAACAAAACAAATTAACGTGTCAGTGTGGAGTTTTCCCCAATTGCATCCACATAATATCATCACGGGCTATGCAAGGGAAAAAAAAAAACACCGCACATGGACCTTCTTTCTTTTTAAATTTTTTTCCACCCTATCACTGCAGTTTTGACAATTTTGTTGCTGTTGTTGTTGTTGTTGTTGTTTTAATACATGGGGTTTTGAGTGTACAGTATGAGATTCATGAAACCATCCTATCAGGGTATCACTGCATTGGTTCCTGATCAGATTTGGGGGTCTTACAATGATTTCTGTCGCACGGAGGCGCTGCTAGCACAAAAACGAGCACATGACCCCCCCCCCCCCCCCCCATATTTACAATTATTCTGCATTAAAGGGATGGTACAGTGGAGATGAGAATTGGGCTTTTAACTTTTTGCGAGATACCAAGAAAACACTTATGATACAGAACAGACCATACCATTTTAAGAGGAATTCAAAGTTTATTTGATAAAAAGCGGGTTTGGAATGACTGAAACATCCAAAAACAAAGTAAAACAAAGCCATCGTAATAAAGTGTTTGCCCCACACTTTATTAGAATCGCTCTTTTTTTCTTTTTTTTTTTTGGATATCTCAACCATTTCAGAAGCAGTTTTCGTCAAATAAATTGAATTCCTTATAGAATTACGTGCTCTTTCATATTTCATAAGAGGTTTCTTATTATCTCACCAAAAAAAAAAAAAAAAAATGTTAGAAACCTGAAATTAGGTCTCAACCAAAAATATACCATTCCTTTTAAGGAGCCCTTCTTCTACAATCTGATCAAGTTTTATGAAAATGACATGGGCTTTGAATGTACAGCATGACATTCATGAACACCACCTAATCAGGGCACTCAGGATAGGTTTATTACCAGATTGTGGGGTCCGAAAATTATTTCTGTCATATGGGGGTGCTGCGGCCAGCACAAAAATGAGCACACGAATCCCCCATTTTTATTGTGTTTCTGCAATTAGCAAGCCTTCTTCTACAATTTTGTCAAGTTTTGTGAAAATGACATGAGTTTTGAATGTACAGCATGAGATTTTTGAACCCACCCGATCAGGGTTTCCCTGGATAGGTTTATGACCAATTCTCCGGGTCTTACAATGATTTCTGCCGCATGGGGGCGCTGCTAGCACAGAAACGAGCACACGAACCAGCCATTTTTTTTAATAACTTTTCTGCATTAAGTAGCCCTTCTTCTACAATTCGGTCAAGTTTCATAAAAACGACATGGATTTTGATTGTACAGCATAAGTTTTTTGAACCATTAGCCTACCCCAAACAGAAAATGTTCCTGACGAGGATTTCAGAAATTTCGGTGGTTTCTGCCGCGTGAGGGCGCCGCTTGCTTAAGAATGAGAGTGTAAACCCGAAATGAAAACTTTTTCCTCATTTTGAGTACCTTTCTGTGCAATTCTTGCAAATTTGGAGAAAATAAAGCGGATATTTTTCTTCCTATTTTTTATTAAGGAGATATCATATATGGTGCAACCAGTGCTAAGCATACAATCGTATTACAGAAGCTTCAAAACAGAGCATGACGAATAATATTTGCAATAAGTCCGTATAGACATATGTCAGTCAGAGAGCTGCATGCACGTCTAGGCTGGAAATCACTAGCAGCTCGGCGTTGTTGCCACTTGAACACCATGGTTTTTAAGGCATTACATGACTTTGCACCTCCGTATTTAAAAGATTAATTTCACTCAACCGGTAACTTAGCATTGCCAAAACCTAGGACAGAATATTGTAAAAGAACTTTTTATTATAGGGGTGCTGTGCAATATAACAATCTCCCTCCAAATTCAAAAGTTGTTTATAGTCCTGCTTCATTTTTAGTAACTTAATATCATTTGTTCCAGATTTTTTTATAATCCCTCCATAGTATAAGTTTATTTTCTTTGTAGCTCAGTCAATATACTTTTTTTTTCTCTTGTCAATGATATACTGTACATATTTTTGCAGTTTGAATCTTTTTATCCTGATATCAATATCAATTTCATGTTAGAACCCCATGAAAGAAAAGCTATGTCTTCGTAGACTGAGCTGAATGGGATATCCTACCGTATATATTCGTTGCTTATTTTTTTCTCTTGTTTTCTTCCCTTTTCAATTTTTGATGCATTCTATGTTTTAAGCATATATTCTTCTGTTGATCTTGCTATACTTTTACTGTACTCTTTTTTTTTTGCATGAATTTACGGTGAATAAATAAATCAAATCAAATCAAATCAAATTTTGATGGAATTATGGGGATTTGCCATTACAGATCTTGTTACCTATCATGACCTTGATCCTGCAACGCTATCATTTTTGTACTGGACGGCAGAATGCAATATGCGTCAAAGTCCCGTAGAAGAAAAACAAGTACACGACCCTGTGGTTTTATTTGCATATTTTAGTTTTGCATGGGTCAAAGTTACGTTATGTAAAATTTGAAGAAAATGACATGGGTTTCACTTTAACTGAGGAACGTCCCTAATTCCCTGTGTTTGTATTCCTGTGGTTCTTGAAGAAAGGTGGTACGGCTTAATGTAAGAGTGAATGGTTTGAGTCAAAAGAACACTCACCAGAACCTACTGGATAGAGTGTTCCTTAGAACTACAAAAGAAAGCTCTCCGTGTCATCTGTTATCCTTCCATACCCTGTCACTCAAATTTTTTATTTCCTTGTAATAAGCTGCTAAAAATTAAAGATTTGTATTTATTCAATTTGGGGCAGTTTATGTATACGTACAGCAACAACTCACTCCCGTCCATTTTCGATTCCATGTTTCAAAGAAATCAATCATTCCATGAGCATCCCATTCGACGTTCCAATGAATTTCATTTACCTCGTTTACGAACGATTCTTGCTAAGAACACACTTATTTATACCGGCCCAACTTATTGGAATTTTCTGAATAATGATATAAAAAATGCACCATCCATATATTCATTTAAAAGGAGATTAAAATATTTTTTTAATTGCAATTTTATGATCCCACAGAATTGAATCAGCCTGTTGGCTTATTTTAATTCTTGTTCGAAGAATTTTGAATATAAATAATATGCTGTCACGTATTTTCTCGTCCCTGTTGTCATGAGACACTTACAGATTAGATTTGACTTTATTTGTATCACTTCTGCATCTATTTCTCTCTATTTTTCTATATTTCCGTATCCCTTTCACGCATCCCATTATTTTTTTTTCGATATAATTCTGTCGAGAATCGCAGGATCTGTTTTGCCTTTCTGTCCGTTGTATTGTCTTCCTGTTATGTTGAGTCTTGTCTCGTTCTGTCTTGTATTTCAGTCCCCCTTTATAAGTTCTGTCGTCCCAGTGACGTTTAATGTTTATTCGCCTGTGGAGGTGTGTCTGTCTGTTACTCTGTCTTCTTAGTGGGCTTCCAGACTTTTTTCCTAACTTTATTCCCAACCTTTTTTCCCCTTATTGCATCATTTTCTATTGACATTCTGTACCTGAGGGGCCCACGTTCTACAAGCATTGTCTTTTTAGTGGGTTCCTCCATTTTTCGATGTTTTTCGTATTGTTATATCGTGTGTATCACTTCAGTCAATCAATTTTCATTACAACGTATCTGTTACCCCAAGGTTCCACAATTATGTTTTCGCAATTTACTTTGTTTTGATTATGCAACCTTTTTCTCTCTTACCAAAGAAAGTTAAATGTTATGTTCTTTTCAAAAATTAAATAAAGTTTGAATTGAATTAAATCAAAAAAAAAGCAGAGCACAAAGATTAAAGAGAGAGAGAGAGAGAGAGAGAGAGAGAGAGATTGATTGTGGATAAAAGAGAATCCTGTTGGTAATGAAGGCAATTCAAGAGACAACGTACTGTCTCCATCAACATTAATATCATACTGTGCTTCGTTTCACAAACCCTGCCTGTACGTCCGCTGTACATCAAATGACGATCGGTTAAGCACACTGTAGCAAGTAAACAAAAAAGAAGAGAAGACGATTAATGAAATTTAATTTAAATTTGCAAGGAAAAGAAAAGTCAATCTTTGGAGACCAGTTCCACCAGTGTATCAGTTTTTAAGTCAACATAGGATTTAATTGTTTCTTGCTCTCTCGAGTAACTGGAGATGTTATTTTCAAGACAGAGATTGAAAAATACAAGTGAGCTGGAAAAACAAGTAAATATAACAAAATAGACAAAAATCTTCCCAGACAAGAGTATACTCGTGAATAGTAAATACTGTGAATTTTCATTATTTCGAGTAATCAAAGTCTGTAATCGACACGATCTTTGATCGTTTATTCTTTGCTCCCAACTACACTGTAGCCCCTGAGATGTTTTGCCAGTATCCTGGTAACGTGTCTAACGGAGAATGGAACTCAACCAACACGTCACTGGGATCTTCAATAACTCTCACTTGCGATGACAATTACGTCATCAATGGCAGTGCCACTCTGCGGTGTATAAGATTTCCTGGCAACAATTCGCTTGACTGGAATGCATCGTTACCAACCTGTCTGAATTTAGAGAACATGTCTCAGGGTATGCCACTTGCTTCATACAGTGTACAAGAAAAACACTGTTGGCAATTTTCATCTCGCACTTTTCACATGCATGTAAAATATGAGCTATGCCGTTGTATGCTACTCAAGTGTATGTGAACTTGTGTTGTTCGTAATACCCTCAACATCATTCATAAAGCCAAATGATAGTTAAACACGTGCCATAGTTACTGGCCTGCTTCATAACAGTAAAAGTTTGTTTTTCTATTATTGTTCTTCAGATTACCTAACGCCCACAAAAAAAAAAACTTCCAAACCAAGACTCTGACAATTACATCTGCTGTCAATCATTGCTTAAGTATTAAAAATAATAAAATGCTATTAGAAATAAAAGAAGACAGTTGAGTGCGCTTTGCTTCATTAACAAAGCATAATGCATGTTGCCGTAGTGCTAATTTTGCAAGGAAACATGCATGTGTTTTTTTTTTCTCATAATATTTAAAAGCAAACACCGCCTCGTTCTAACTACTAAAACCGAGGTTCTTCTGAACCTATACCCTCCGACCTTGGTTATAATTTGTAATTGCGATAGTTCTTTTTTTTTTTTTCGAACCTTCGGAATAACGGACCTCCGGAATAACGCCACTAGAATGTTGTTATTGACGAACCTTATTTCATTTTGGAGTGACGAACATCTGAGTACACAAAATTTGTGTGTTCAAGAAAACGATCCTTCGGAATAAAGGACATTATCCCCAGCTGCATGCCTCCTGTGTTCTCCACTCTTTAAAAAAAAAAGGTAATGATAAAGTGACTTGTATTAGAGCCACGCATTTTGCTGTTTAAAGAAATCACAGGGACGTCAAACAAGAAAAATTTTACATCCCTATAAGCTGCCAAGTGTAGCCTTTAGAATTAAAATCATGTTTGTTTGGATTTTTTTTAAGATATACCGTTTCATTCTTTTCAGCTAACGAGTCAAACTGTGATCACCCTGGCAACGTCTCTCATGGAAAATGGAATTTGAACACCACACAGCTTGGATCCATAGGCACTCTTGTGTGTGATGATGGTTACATCATCAATGGTAGTGCAACGTTGGATTGTGTCAGGTCGACACACCAGCTAGTTTGGAACGCATCGACGCCATCTTGTCAACCAGTTGAACTTAAATATTTAACCTAGATACGCCTAAATTATATTTGACACGAAAGAAACTATTAGTGCGTACTATAATGATACACAGTGGGGTTTTTTTTTCTCTGTGTATATGAGTTTACTGTGAAATAATTGTTTGCCCGTAGGCCTCAGGGTTGATGATCTTATAATTATACTATGTAGCTTTTTGTGTCAGTTTGACTTTCTGTACGAGTCCATCATGTCCACTGAAGATATATTGGCTATGCTGAATTAATGTTAGTAAGCACAGAACAGATACTACATGAGAAAATGAGACTGTAGCTTCTCGCACTGTTTACATATTGTGAAATCATTTTGGACCACTTTGAATAGGCTTTATGTCTCGTGTAAAGGACTGTCAACAATGACGATGGGGTGTCTCGCCTCAGGGCATAAGTGGTGCAGCGGTTCATGAAATCAAAACTGAGATGTACGGAATGAGTCTTAAAGATTAAGATGGAACTAAAAAATGATCAGCCTTCCATCCATACTCTAGTCTACATTTATGTTAACTGAAAAAGAATGTTTTAATAATGCATTCTCTGATATCACATTCAAGAACATATTGAAAACGTTTAATGATCTGTCTTGCTATCAAACCGACATAAGGGCAAACACTGCGTAAGGTATGGTGGCCATACTGAAAGTCAAGATGGCAGCCAAAACTTATGAGGTTGGACAAAAGTTATGATTATTTTACATTAAATCTGTTGTATCACAGACATGGGTATTGCCACCATTTTCAGTGCATTTTCATGCTCAAAGACGATGTATAGGACAAAACCTTTTGAAAATTGGCGCCATTATCTAAAATAAATTCTCATTTTCTACCTAAACAGGTGAGGTAGAACAAAAGCACGGCAATTATTTAAATAAGATCTGCGGTACAAAGAAAATACGGACACTGCCAAGGTTTTTGATGATTTTTCATTGCTCAACAAGTCGAGATATAGGAATATATAGGAAAATTATTTATAAGTGGGGACCATTTCAAAATTCAATATGGCCAGCAAAGATGTGCTCGGCAAAAAAGGCATCACCTTACCTCTTAGTATACCGCTTAGTTTCGGTCTGTAGTATGAGATTTGGGCTTTTTTTTTATTATGTCTTTAATCAAATGCAGAAATCAAAACCACGTGCATTAATTGCAATACTTAATATGACAAAAAAACCACATACGTTTATTAATCTCATTATAACCGTTAATGTCTTATATATTATGTGCAGACTTTGACACGTTTTACTTTTTTTTTTGATTTTTTCCTTTTCCCTTTTTTTTTGACGATGAACTGCCTTCTTGTGATTACAATAAGAAAAAAAAAACTCACCCATATAATTATATATATATATATATATATATATATATATATATATATCATATCATATTTCATATCGCCATGCACTGTGCTCTTGTCCATACCGTAGGCTTACAGGTATGCCTAGAATGTTTGTTACTATCATTCTCCAGATCCAGGTAACTTGTCGAGATGTGGTCATCCTGGTAAAGTATCGCACGGAAAATGGAATTCAGACACCATGCGGGTTGGATCCATGGTCACCCTGGAGTGTGATGAAGGCTTCCGAGTCAGTGGTAGTGCGACATTGCTTTGTGTGACATCATCCGACGAAAATACATCAACATATTCGCCAGGCTGGAACGCATTCATTCCATCTTGCCAACCAATAGAAAGTAAGTCCTCAAAATGTATCATCATCAACAACAGATGAACTTATTTCGACTATTTTGCAGACTAAGTGAACAAATATGCTTAAACTGACACCTTTATCAGTTTATCCCCAACGGGCATCATATCAAAAATAATTATGTTCAGGATCCTGAGGGGTATACATAAGTGTTTATTCTCAAGTTAAGGTTTTCTTTGAAAGTTTATGTCAAGATTATTTTTTTCTTCTAGGCTTCAAAGCAGATGTTATTTATAAGACCTTTCTTGTAAAATTGATTTTGTACCTATTACTAGGCATTATGACATGCTTACTTCAGTTGACTTCACTGCTGCTGATGTAAGGAAAGGCATTTGACAAGGAAGAAGTTTGGGGAGTTGAAAAAGAAATATAAACATGCAGTGAAACGTGTTTTGATAAAAAGAGATCTGAGACTTGTTTAAATTAATGAGCAGAAGTCAACTTGGAATTGGAATTGAATATGAATGGATCTTTGAAAGAACGCAATCACAGCACGGATGTCTTCAACTCCTTAACGAAAAACTGTAATAGCGAAGATGAAAAAATGATGTGTGGAACAGTTGAAGCATTCATGCATTTACCCAAACATATACTTTGCCTCAATCCTCTTTGTTGCTTTTTCAACTCGGAAAAAAAACAACATCAAACGACTTTTTGTCTTTATAACTGCCCATTTCCTTGTTGTTATTTTCTCTGAATTACCAGCTCTTGGCATGATGATTTTCATCTATTTGTTTCTTTGTTTTTCTTGGAATGATGATCCAGACGTTGCACTTGCTCTATTATCGGCCAAATTCCTATAACATTTTTTTTTTATTGATTATTTGTTCGTGCGTAAACTAATGAAAGTTGGTGGCATCATCATCCTTGCCTTAGCCAAAATTATGCAGTTGTGATCATAACCACTTGAATATTGGTAAAAACATGTAAAACGCCCATTGTTTTCCCTAAACAGAATTTGAAAAGGCTCATATATTAGGGTTTGTTCAAAATCCCATTGGCATTCACGCTGCACACTGGCACTGGGTCCGACGGTCCCTGACCAGCAAATATCCTTAGTGGACCAGTACCCTTTTCAGGAATGGACCAGAAAAACATGAAAAATTGGGTACCTAAATGTACTGGTCCGTCCTGTCTGTCGGACCAGGAGAAAATGGGTTAGTGTAAAGCCCTGTCCAGGTTCTTTTCGTAATCTGAGACATAAAGGAATGTATCATTTTATGTCGAGTGTTATTCTGGAGATAGAAAAGGAATAAAAAAAAAGATATAAAAAGAAACTTTGTGTCCTTTCCTTCGGAAGAAAGACAAACACTTGGCCCTGTACTGGACAAATATTTTTCGCTTCTTTTTACCACATGATGCAGGGAACATTACTGTCCTGATTTGTTCTTTATTTGTTTTCTTACAAGCTTTTGGGCTTTTCGGTGATACAAAAGAACAAATCAAAACAATCTTTGTCTTTGTGTTGGTTAATGGAGCTCTGTGCGATATTTCAATTTGTCATTCTGTTGCAGCATCGTTCGGATGGTTTCGAAAAATAGCTATTACAAGTTCAATAGTTGTCGGATTAGTTCTCGTGATTTTGGGAACCTGCATCATCCAAAAGTTCACCACCAAACCTTTCACTTGTGATAAGGTAAGAAGTTACTACTGCGTTACACTAGCTGAGAGATATCTTTAATGAGAACAACAAAATAATTTCAATTACAATGTCCTCATCCATGAGCGGAAAATGTGTCTTTCAAAATGCATCTGTGGTCAATTGTCAGGGCCATTATAGAAATCAGATGCGTGATGTTCAAACTTTAAGAAGATATCATGTGAAGAAAAAATGATATGGGACTGTCATTCTAACAATCATTCCCTCGTGCAAATGGTCAGGCAGATAGAATACAAGAATCTTGTTAAAATGGTTTTGGACATAGAAAAGTGTTCGTATTCATAAGTTGTGTGGTTGTAAAGATAAAGTCTGATCAGTTTATGTAACAAAAACAAAATTTGCATAGTATATGTAATATTAAAGCAGAAGGGTGCAGATGTCCTATGATAAATATTGTCAATAGTGTCTCTTTGTACAAAGGTATTTGTAAGATCGCAAGTGTTGTTCTGTATTTTTAACAAACATGTCGGAAACAAAAACCAGTTGGAATCAAACCTGCCATATACCGCTTTCCTGGCACCGACACTCCCGCCATGGTATCACTTGTTGTCAGCAGTGACACAATGAACTTGGAAGCATGCTCAGTTGACAGTTATTGATAAAAATAAGACAAGTCACAGCACATGTTACCCCCTGCTTTAAAAATTTCTTAATTTCTTTCAGTAAGCCTTAATCGTCTTGGGCTATTCAACACAGCAATGTCGGAATTTCAGAGCGCGGGTATAGTTCCAAGTTAATCGTGTCACTACCGGCAACCAGGGACAGCCTGCCAGTAGTCTCGCTGCCCGGAAAGCAATAGATGACAGGTTCGATTCCAACTGGCTCCTTTTGCCAGCATTTGTTAAAAATGCAGATCGATCAGCAGTTCTGACTTTACAAAAACATTTGCACAGACGGAGACAACTTTATTCTTAAAAATAATACCACATAAGACAAACTTTGAAGTACAGTGTGTATTCTTCAATTCTCGGTTCGTCTCCGCAGAATCACACTCCTAGAACAAAAATGAGAAGCTCAGCAGACAAGAGCTCACTGCCTCTCCACGACATTAAGAGGCAAAAAGGTGAAGACGTTATTGATGCTCAAAAAGAGGCATACATGGACATGTCACGTACAGCACAGAAAGAAAAGACGGAGGACGTCACATTTGCGGAGTCCACGGATATTGATCAGGATGGTTATTTACTTTCCAGAGCTGCAGGAGACTGTTCTGGATCTAGAAATATTCTGTCACCAATTTACGATGACATTCCGACAACTTCCGACCAAACATTTACCTTTCTAGAACCACATTATGTTAATGAGGTATTGAATGTCGGTAAGACTGACACACACAAGCCCCTAGCGTTGAGTGCGAACGATCCGTTATATTCTGTATCCATTTACTCAAGCAAGCCAAATGAAAAGCCCGAGGTGGATGAAGATGGGTACCTTGTTCTTGAAGCAAATGCTGGTGAAATTATCGATGATCAGTTTGCTACCACAGACTGCTTGCCCGCTTCCCAAATACCTCTGTATGAAAATGAGATTTCTCCAGGAGCGGATATCCATAAAGTTAACGTTCACGCCAATCCACCAATGTACGAGAGCATTTCTAGTAACCCAGAACTTTGAAGAAGCTTGAAGCCATGACATCATAATAGGAGAGTTCGATCCTGACGAGATTCGATGACATGTTCGCGTTCTCGTTATTGAAGTAAATGATGTCGTCGAAGACCAGTTTCCAGCCAGGGCAAATTGCCCTTCACTGGAAAATATCAATGCCAACGAAAATTCTCCTGCAACTAATTTTCGTGGGTTTCCTTCCGCGATCAATACGTTTTAGAAAAACCTGAACACGCTTTCGTAGTTTCATTGGAATCCTACCTCTTTGTTCTCTGTATCCATTGATTATTGCAAACGGATCATGCTAAGGGTGGAATACTTAAATCCAAAGGAAATGATCCATGTTTATTCTTTGTTTTTAAACAACAAGAATGGATGAAATTCGTTTTCAAGTCAATTGGAAATGTGTGATCAGTGGCAGTCATTAACTATTGCACCAAGAATTTTCTCCTGATTGATAGACGATGACATTTCCTCATTCCAACACATCTGTGAAGGTACATGGTTTCATATCGAATGCTTTGGTGTCATTATTAAGGACATGCTAAATTAATAAAAGAGCACCGTCATTCAATGTCACGATGAATATTGCACTTTACAGAATCGTAATATACTAGTTATGGATAAGATGCTTTCATTGCGAGAAACAGATATCAAAAGGTATATTTTAGGGCTTGAGCGGTAAGTTGTTTAATCCTTTAATTCTGTCACATTTCTGTCCCTGTGTAATGTCGTTTTAAAACCTCATCGAAAACCTAACTTCTCCAGCCTCGCTTTTCTTTTTTTATTTTTTTTATCTTTACACTTACACTTATACATATGTGCAATTGAATTTATGATGAAACTGAGCGCTATTTACAGGTTGAATTTTGCCTTGTCGAGTACGACGATAATTAAAGGGACTGTACAGTACTGGTTTAGGTGGGGATTCACGTTTTGAACATTCTTAAGAAAAATTCTTATGAAATATGAAAGAGCATGTAATTTTAAGAAGGATTCAACGTTTAGTTTATGAAAATTGGTTTTTCAAATGGCTGAGATATCCCAAAAAAAAAGTGCTAATAATAAAAGGCGACATGCCACAACTTTATTAGGATCTCTTTGTTTCACCTTGTTTTTGGATATCTCAGCCATTTCAAAACCGATTTTCATCGAATAAACTTTTGATACCCCTTAAAACTGCATGCTCTTTGGCATCTCATAGAGTGGTTTCTAAATATCTCGCAAAATGTTAAAAGCTAAATCCTCACCTCGACCAGAACTGTACACACCCTTTAAACTATTTCAGATATCTTTATATTTCTGACGTTTTATATACATTGATGTTCTACAATAAATATGTGAAATGTCATTGCATGCCGTTTTTATATCTCTTCGTTTCTTCACTTAGTTCATTTTCTCTTTTTTGATCAAAATAGCTTGTGAATTCTACTTTCTCGCTTTAAAAAAAAAAAAATGGTTTCAATATATTTTAAAAGTGTGAGCAGTTATCAACAATTTTAAGAATGAATGTTTGTTCCGGGGTTAATCATAATCAATTTAATCATAATGTTGCATACAAATCAAATCTTACTGTACAATTGCATTCATTTGCACAATGTGCAAGCTCTATCCTGCATTGAGAATTATTACATGATTAAACCAGCTTGCGTTTGTGAATGTCACGTAAACGTCGAAGAAAAATTGTATTAGACAAACCGTTGTCACAGACGATAATACTGCTATTGTATGCGTTTTCTTCTTAATGGCGATTTCAACACAAGCATTACCTCAGATTTTTAAGAAATGCCTTGGAGTAGTTAAGACTAATTCCACTTTTTTTAAATGCATCTCACATCGAAATATCAAATTCATTCCATTGAGTTATAACCAAAAATCCAGGCTTTATATCATGTACATAATATATGTATGTATATTGAAATACATGTCATGTGTTACACTTTCCTTTTTAAACATGTTTGATATCACTTTGTGTTATTCATTATCTGATGTTACAACAAAAAGAGAAGAAAGTACGTCTGCGCTAATCTATCTCGATAGAAAAAAAAATGATTGCAGCTATGATCAGACGAAGAACACTAAAAGACATACTTGCACGAACACACAAACACACATAAAATGGCAAGTGCATTCTACATCTCGAAAGTTGACCCTTGAAAACACATGGTGCATAATATTCAGACAATAAAGTGGAACAAATTCTTCACACTACATGCAAGGCGTAGTTTCACAATACATCAGGTGTATGAGTATGTCATGAAGAGATAGTTATGTATATGTTTGCAAAAACCGATAAGTCCATATTTGTCAAATGGAGATATTTGCGATTAAAGGTCAAGAAAAATAAAGAGAATAATAAGAAAATTTTTGCTTCTTTTGACCATAACTTCAAAAATATACATTTATATGTAGTGACCAATATATCATTCAAAAGGTATTATTTTGTACTTTGTGACAAAGACCGTATTTCAAAATCTTCAAAAATGGACTTATCGGTTTTTGCAAACAAACTCTCTCTCTCTCTCTCTCTCTCTCTCTCTATATATATATATATATATATATGGAACTCTCTTCCTTCAGAAATTCGAATTTTAAAGTCTATGTATTCTTTCAAGAAAGCTGTAAAGACAATGCTGCTCTCTGGATATCAGTGATCTTATAATGTCATTGCAATTGTATTGTATATGAAATTCCCTGGTAGAATTATCGCTGTTCAGAATTTATTGCGTAATGTTATGTAACCGATCATGACCTGTAACTGTTCACCTGTACCTCGGTGAGAAAATACTTTGCCATGCTTAACTATTCAGTGATCCAGGTGATCTAACTTTGTGTATTAGCGAAAACAGACAGACCTCTCCTCTCTCCTTTCTCCTGTCCTATCTCAATGCAAGTCATCCCTCCCCTTATTTTCCTATAATAATGTTAATGATTATGTACGAGGGCTGCATGCAAATCAAGCAATGCTTAAGCTGTAGCCCTTCTGCGTTTCTCATTGCATCACTGATTATGTTCTGTTGTACATTGTAAAGGCAATGAAGAAACTGTATTGCTGTACATTCTAAAGGTAATGAAGAAACTTACCTTGTTAGCAATTAATGTTTATGTATATCCATTTATATGTATGGTACCATCACTGTATATGATATATATGTATGTATCTGCATGAGCAATGATATAATGCAGGAACCAATAAATTCAAATCAAATCAAATATATATGTATATATATATATATATATATATATATATATATATATACATATGTATATGTTTGTGTGTGTGTGTGTGTACGTTTATGTGAAGTGTGTTACATTACTCTGTTATAAGTGAATGATCGAAAATGAAACAAGGGGGGAACAATGCAGATATTGTTTGAAATACGATCAGACAAGGAGATTATTATTGAATTTGAGGCCAAGTTTTTATTACTATAATCCTTTCTGGTACTATGTATCATCTACAGAACTCTCAGAAATATTGAATTGCTACTGATTCATTTCGTTTTACGTTCAAACCTCATAATAAAGTGCATGCTGCGACTCTAGCACATAGGATGTGAACAAAGTCACAAGGAATTCACAAATACAGTGCACTTTCGATATTACGAAGTAAAGGTCTAAGTCCCAAAATGATTATATATTTATTATCTGAATATACACTTTACATTTCGGCTACGACGAAACGAGGATTTCGCCATAACTGGAGTCGCCTGTAATTCCTGCACATGTCAGACGCACATTATGTCTACAACGGTACTTTATAAAAGATTACATTCGTTATGCCTATCTATTGGTATCTATTCATCAATCTCTCTTTGTATTGATTATGTATTTACAATTGTTGATCTCATCAGCATGACGAACAACAGTCATAAAAATCATGGTGATATAAGTTTCCCCGGTCAGTTTCATACTTTGGTATTCCAATTCATGAATGAGCATTCAAATTCACACAGCGCACGCACTCGAAATATTCGGGCATTTAAATTCAGAATCCAAGCAATCAGTTTCATTTATGGGAACTCTATTGCGTTTACGTCAAGATGAACAAGAACTTAGATAAAGTAGGTCTACTTGATATAAGAAAAAAAAAATGTAAATACATCGACACCACAGTAACACCAATTGGTGTGGACTCCTATTGGCACTGCGGGGGGGGGGGGGATGTTATGACACATGTGGTGTCATTGTTGAATTAACACCAGCACAATGTCGAAAGTATCATCAACTACAGTGTCAAACTCACACCACGAAGTGCAAAGTGAACACTTTTAAACACCACAATATAATTTCTACACCTGTTGCTGTGGTCCTCTATTAACACTTAATCTGTATTAGAATTAACACCCACTGCATTAAATCTAACATAAACATTTTGTAATTGCAGTATATGTTTAAAGGTAATGTACTGTGTATATTTTGAATAATGGGGGTAATGGGTTAAGGATGGGAGAAGAAATGGGCGAAAGTTTCTCGTAAAAGATGCAAAGAGGTGTACACAACCTAGGCTTATGCATTTAATGTTTAATGTTTTTGTACTGTTGTGTGTTATGCATTCTTGGTTTTCGATTTTAAGACATTTTGAAGAATAAGGTCCAATGAGCAGTGCACTATTACAACGACAATTTAAACATTCTCCTTGATGACACCGCAAACACTAAAAAGGACAACGCTCCTAGAGTTAGTAAACAATTCATCATTATCTAAAGGCAAACTCTAACACAGTGATCTCACATAGTCCCGCAAAAGTGGAAGATATCAATAAACAACAGACAAGACGTATAGGACTACAATGTTCGTGGTTTCAGTTTTCATATACTCGATATTGTTTTTTTCTCGATGGTGTCAATCAACATCTCCTATCATTCTCGTTTGTTTCCAGTGAATGATGTGCCCTTATATTGCTGTCATTTTACCCTCGTCATGCTTGTTAAAGTATGGTGAACAAGAAAAAAATGTCGGTATTCATAAACAAAGTGATTTATATATTTCTGCAAAGCTTAAGTCTCTAGGAATATGAATAGTTAACTTTCAGAAGGTGAAAATGTCTTTAGAACGGTTGAGAGATGGTGTTTTGAGGCCCTTTTTAGACCACCTGAACCCGATCTGATGGCGAAATTTTGGTGACCAAAATTATGACGTCATGACATGGACGAATCAGCCCTGCGCTCGCTGATGTGATACGCTACCGCTAGCTAACTTTGCACCTAAGCTACGCCCTGTATCACGCCGCCGCGCGAGCCGTGGTTCGCATTGAAAGCGTGAATTCCACATGATGGCCTGAGTGCACCGAGGTATCTGTACGTGTCTTGTTTACTCTATCAAGCAAAAGTGAGTTATAATTTCACTTATTGAATCTATCTTCCTTCGAATTACCATGAAGTATACCTTTTTAAATTTCTACTTGCGCTTTCGCGCCTCAGTCTCTACTCTTAAACGGCTTATAGTAACCGTTTAATAAGCCTATTATAGTTAGTATGGTAGCCCTACTACATATCGACCACCCTTATTGAAACCGACCGCGTATAATTCGCGCACTGAACACTTAGTACGCACTTCTCTGCGCGCAAAGCACATAAAAACGGATTGGCTTTGAATGTAGATTAGGATGGTGTGGGAAAACGCGATAATTCACTGTTCATTAATGGTTTTAATCAAGGACAAAACTTCGAATGAATATTTTCACCGAACTGTAATGACAGCACAATGTGATGTCTATGGAAGTTTCTAAAAGGCTTCTAAAAAGCTTCGTACAACACGGTGTTCAATACAACTCGGTTTACGTGCATTGTCAATGCAAAATCAGCGGTCGATCCTAAAAACGCGATTTACCGCGGGGAGCTGAAACAAGGCCACGCAAGTTCGTCGGCGATATTTTTGCACTGAAACTTCGAATCGAAAAGGGAACAACGGCATTTGATAGAGCTGGATTTTCTCAATCACGTAGGTCAAGTTTTTTACGTGAATTTCAGTGTTAAATATTCTTATCAAGCAAATAAACATTAGGCGGTCGATTAGTAGTAGGTCCAACCCTACAGTAGTAGAGCCTAACGTTACGGTAGAACAAGAACTCTGACCTAGCTAACGTAAGGATCTACGTAGTGGAGTAGCCTATATAGGGTTGGACCTATTACTCATCGACCGCCTAATGTTTATTTGCTTGATAAGAATATTTAACACTGAAATTCACGTAAAAAAACTTGACCTACGTGATTGAGAAAATCCAGCTCTATCAAATGCCGTTGTTCCCTTTTCGATTCGAAGTTTCAGTGCAAAAATGTCGCCGACGAACTAGCGTGGCCTCGTTTCAGCTCCCCGCGGTAAATCGCGTTATCAGGATCGACCGCTGTTTTTTTGCATTGACAATGCACGCAAACCGAGTTGTATTGAACACCGTGTTGTAGAAAACGTCAACGAAGCTTTTTAGGAACTTCTATAGACATTACATTGTGCTGTCATTACGGTTCGGTGAAAATATTCATTCGAAATTTTGTCCTTGATCGCGTTTTCCCACACCATCCTCATCTACATTCAAAGCCGATCCATTTTTATGTGCTTTGCGCGCAGACGAAGTGCGTACTAAGTGTTCAGTGCGCGAATTATACGCGGTCGGTTTAAAAGAATGTGGTCGATATGTAGTGGGGCTACCATACACACCAAACTAGCTCTCCGGCGGGGACTCGGCGGTTCGCTACTGACGTTGCTTCAGACTATATTATTAGTATTATTATGGCTATTATTTATTTATTTATTTATTTATTTATTCATTCATTCATTCATCTCTTCTTCTTTTTTAAATAATGGTACATTTTACCCTGCTGTTTCTGCCGATAAAGCAGATGCGACTAAAGACAGGCAAGGTACAGTATTGTATTGCATCCGCTCACAAAGAACTACGTGCTTTATGAATGGCGGACTCGATGTAGAGCTAGCTAGCGCTGCACACTCGATCGTAAAGGGTACGTTCGTCCATGTCATGACGTCATATTTTAGGGCCCCGAAAAAGACGGCCGTTCTGGAGCGAAAATCGGTGAAGTAAATCAGTCAGTTTTAACTCGCGATTTTTCAGTGGTACGAATATATTTTAAAAAGTCACATAAAAAATCTGTTTTAACAGACATTTCCCTCTGCTTTGACACCTTCTTTTGTATGATTTTCTTGATTTTAATGTCTCGTTCACCATCCTTTAAGTGAAATTATGGAATGAACAGGTAGATAGTATACTGCAAAATAAATCGAGAAGGCCAGTCTATTCAAAACTATGTGAAAAAGACACACATACAGGGTCCCACGCTAACTAAATGCAAGACTTAATGGAATCCACTTATTTGGAACATGGTTGCGTTTTCACGAATTTGAATCACCGACGAGATTCCATCGCCGCGGTGCGCCGGCTTAAATGAATTTGAATGCTCATTGCTGAAATGCATGTTCCTACGGTAGATTTGAATGACGCAAATGAAAAATTGATTGCTCCGTGAATTTTGGAATTTGATTGCTGATTTAGTGCTGCAAGCTTGAAATGCGTGAAATTCATCGCTCAGAATAGGAACTTGAATGACAAAATTATGAAATTGACGGGGAAAACCTACACCTAACTAGTGAGGTTCATGAAAATAAAGAGAGCTGAACACTTCTGTATAGGTCCCTTTGAAGTAAGTATTACCATTTGAGTTCGTACTGTAACATTACCAGCTTATCCAGCCCCAACTTCTAATCTGACCATTAAATACTATACAAATTTACATACCAGCGTCAATAAGGACCTTGGTATGAAGTCGTGTATGAAGAAATGTACATGTATGTGTTTTAAAGTGGATTTTGATAAGCTAGATTAGATATTTTAATGCAAAAGTCTCATTTCACCTTACATTAAGTTTGCACATTGTTCAAAGAGATGAGTAATCATAAAGAAATATATCAATTTCAAGAAAGAACGAAAACAATGCCCATATGTTATAAACGTTTGCCTTATCGTGAATTTGAATTCCGTAATGTTCTTCACGGAAAATGCTGATTGGAATTTGAATGCGCTGCACGTGCATGCATTTTTAATTTGAACGCCCCTTTTCACGTTTATTTGAGAAACTCATTACATCTCATGGTGATTACATTAAATTGAGTGTACTAACTACTCTTTTGTATGTTGATCTTGGTGATCATTCAAATTCACTCAAACTTGAACGATCGCATTTTTAAATCAAATGCAAATCTGATGAAATTTGGCGGGAATACCTATATTTACACTGCTCCAAAAAATGGTAGTCGAGACGATGCGTGCTCGAGGACTGATGTAGTATAGAGACATTGATTCTAGTGCACCATTGCTATACATGAACTTTTTGGCTCCCCTGATTGACTGAATTTAATAATAGTTAAAGACGAACTGATCAAAACGTTTCAATATTACGACATGATATATATATATATATATATATTAAATATATTATATGCATTTCAAAAAAATATATAATATATTATATATATATATGTATATATACATATATATATATATATATATATAATATATATATATATATATATATATATATATATATATATTAAGGCAGTTGTCGAATGGTAAAATGTCAGCTATATAGATCACACGAGGGAAGGAACCGACCCTATAGGACGGAGTGTGTTGGCGGGAGTGTCTCCCTTCCAACGACAGGAAGCTTAACAATAAGCTGTAAATCGTGCGAGCTGGTGCATACTTTGAAGATTGTTCCAAGATGTAAGGCTTGGGTGGTTGGAAATCAGTTTGTTAAGAGTGTTTCATTTAAATGACTTTAAAGGGATCGTACAGTTTTGGCTGAGACCTAATTTCCGGTTTCTAACATTTTTGGTGAGATAATGAGAAACCTCTTATGAAATATGAAAGAGCATGTAATTTTATGAGGAATGCAACGTTTATTTGATGAAAATTGGTTTTGAAATGGCCGAGATATCCAAAAAAGAGCGATTCTAATGAAGTGTGGGCAAGGACCCACACTTTATTACGATAATAATAATAATATAAAATATTTATTTAGCGCTTAATACAACATGTTTCTAAGCGCTTTACAATGCTAAACAACCAAACATACAAATCAGCTTAGAATAACAAATAATTTACTACAAATGCATACAGGGCCTACATAATCATTAATTCTGCTCTAAAAATAAATGAGTCTTAAGTTTCTTTTTGAAGATGTCAACGGAGGTGGAGGTCTGAATATGAGTAGGGAGAGTGTTCCAAAGAAGGGGGGCACAAACGGAAAAAGCACGGTCACCATAACGATTGTGGGTGCGAGGGCCAAGTTTAAGTTGGGTTGCAGATGATGATCTTAGGTTAATGTGTGTATCCGGTCTGGGTTTCGATGAGATCAGGTCAGTTAGATATACAGGTGAACGGTTATGGATGATGTTGTAGGTGATGAGAAGAATCTTGAACTTGATTCGTTGTGGGATTAACAGCCAGTGCAGATTGCGGATGACAGGGGTGATGCGATCAAACTTTCTAGTACAGGTGATGAGACGGGCAGCAGTGTTCTGTATATGCTGAAGTGGAGCGAGATGACATGCAGGTAAGTTGATGAGCAAACTGTTGCAATAATCCAGATGCGATGTTACAAGAGCATTAACAAGTCGTTCTGTGGAGCTCTGGTTGAGGTATTTCCGGATTTTCTTGATCCTGTAGATGCCAGAAGAAGCAGCCCGGCACACCTTGCGAATGTGCTCCTTTACATCCAAGGAGTTGTCCACGATAACGCCCAGATCTCTGGCAGATTTGGACGCATTTATGACGGCTCCATCGATGGTGAGGCTAACAGACTCAATTCTTTTCCGAAATTGTGACACAATGTGGACGACTTCTGTTTTGTTTTCGTTTAACATAATGTTGTTGCCACGAGCCCAAGCCTTTATGTCCCTCACACAGTCTTCCATAGATGAAAGACCGCCAGCTAGATGATTACGTTTTATGACAACATACAACTGGGTATCATCTGCATACAGCATGTGGCTTATATGTCTGTGAGCCGCGATGACCTCACTCAGAGGGCCAGTATACAAGACAAAGGCCAATGGACCCATTACAGAGCCTTGCGGAACCCCCCACAAGAGAGGGTGTTCGTCTGATTCTGCGCCGTTAATGATGACGGTTTGCTTCCGGTTTTCGAAATATGACTTCAGCCAGGTCAGAGCAGTTCCTTCAATGCCGTAATTGTGACTGAAGCGTTGGATCATTGTATCATGGCCAATTGTGTCGAATGCTGCCGAATAATCCAACAGAACCAAAACGACTTCATGTCCATTGTCTAAGGCTAGCAAAATGTCATTGAAGACCTTGAGGAGAGCAGTTTCTGTGGAGTGACCATGACGGTATGCCGACTGCAGAGGAGGTAGTAGCTCATGTTCTTGAAGGTATGCCCGTAGTTGACTTGCAGCAAGTCGTTCCAACACTTTCCCAAGAAACATCTGATTGGCAATTGGCCTATAATTTGCGAAGTTGTCCACGTCCAGCTGAGGTTTTTTCAAGATTGGAGTAACATGTGAAGACTTGAATGAAGAAGGAAAAATGCCTGAAGACAATGACATATTCACAAGTCTGGTGATGAATGAGATGAGCACGCCAAGACATTTCTTGATGAGCCAGGTGGGAGCAGGATCTAGTCTGCATGATTTAGATGGACTTTAATTTATAACATTCATGACATCATCCTCGGATACGGGATGGAATTCTGAGAAGGTAGCAAGAATGGTCTCTCGTTGGATGGATTCAATTTCATTTTGATGGCCATCTAACTTGTCCACTATTGTCTGGATCTTATTGTAGAAGAATAGTCCGAAATCGTTGGCCAACTGTTTGTCTGACTCATGACTTGGCAGACTCAGTCTAGATGATGGGGGAGATGTCAGTTTTTGCATCCACTGAAAGAGTCCTTTATTGTCAAGTTTCTCTATCTCACCTTGTAGGTAAGAAGACTTGGAGTGTGACAAGATTTCATTATACAATCGACACTTCTCGCGGTACAATTCCTTGTTGGCTGGCGTTTCAGACTTGACCCAACGGCGTTCAGCACGTCGTTTCTCACGTTTTGCTTTCTTGACGTCCTTATCATGCCATGGAGCATTGGGTCTCAAAGACAGAAGTACAGTCTTTTCCGGGGCATGTTTATCGACAAGGTCACGCACAACTTGATTGTACTGTTGGGCAAGATCTGACGGGCTGACAACATCAGGAAGATCACCAATGGTAAGTCTAAGATCTTCAGTGAATTGATCCACATTGATGTCCTTCAGTTTGCGACACTTAATCAATTTCTTAGATGAAGGGGGGCGTGCAAAATTTAGAGAGCAGACAACTGCGTCATGATCAGATGGCAGTCCAGAGAGACATGATGTACTAAGAATTGGATGTCCATCCCTCCGTGTGATGACCAGGTCAAGAGTGTGTCCTGCGAGATGCGTGGACACGGTGACATGTTGAACAAGTCCCGCCGAGTAGAGTATATCAGAGAAGGTCTTGGAATCTTTATTGCTGACGTTATCCACTTGAATGTTAAAATCCCCTATCAACAACGGCTGATGACAATGGACTAGAACAGATTCAAGCAGCACAGAAAATTCATGAACGAATCCTTCGAAGGTAAGTTTGTTCTTCACGGATGGTGGTGGACGGTAGATAGCACAAAGTCTGAAAGCTATAGATGGAGAGATGCGAATAGTGAGGTCCATGTGCTCAAATGTCGTGAAGACATGAGCATCGTTCAGAGTGATCTTCAGGCTGGTGCGGTGAATGACACATATACCTCCTCCACGTGAGTGCCTATGGACATGTTGGATGTGGTAGTTAGGTAGCGTGGTGGTAATGTCAGCGAGGATATGATCATCTCGGAAATCCCCTCTTAGCCATGACTCAGTTATAATCATTAAGTCTACGTCACTATCCAGAATGAGGTCACAGAGCACAGTTGTTTTGTTGTTCATAGAACGTGCATTCCAATGGCCAATCCTAAAATTAGAATGTTTGCCATGACGATGTATGGAATGATTCGAAGTGCGTTGAAGACGATGAGTGGAGAGTTCAGTTGGAATCTGAATAAGTGCTCTTCGACCAGGGTGACGTTGTGAAAACTTCCTGTGTTGAGACGTGATCACAGGAATAAGATGGCCGACGTGTCTCCCTCCTCCTCTTTTCCCGCGCTTTCTCCATCGCTTCCTCTTCCCGAACTTCCAGTATCGGGAACATGGCTGCTGATGTGAAGCTTGCCACTCATCATGCACAGTACATGGTTTACGCATGAGATTGAGTGACTGGATTCTATGGCAGACATCAGTCTCAAGTTGGCATTCATTGGTACTGTAGCAGGGGCATAAACCATGAAGGAAAACAGCTGAGTACTGAATGACTCTCAGACCCAAAGTCATGGTAGTGTGGTTCCACTGAAAGGGCTCCTTAGCAGGAACAATAGCCCGGCTATTCTCAAGTCCAAAGTGGGACTCAGTCGACCGCACGGCATGAAAGGTCCCCTGTGATGAATAGGTTGGGGAGCTCTGTGCTACATCCACATGCAATGTAATGGATATCTGACAGAAATTTGTCACCAAAATCAGCCACAAAATGCAGGAAACCTGCCAAGTTTCCATGTTTCCTACATGCACAGTTTTGGTCTCTGGAACATTATAAATCAGCTGGTACCAAACTTATGCACTAAAATCACCAATACTAGGTGAAATAAAGGGAATATAAGAGAGCCTGTGAGAGCAACCACCAGGCGCTGCACAGCACTCTCACTTTGTTTTACTCTGTTTTTGGATGTTTCAGTCATTTCAAACCCGATTTTCATCAAATAAACTTGGAATTCCTCTTAAAATGGTATACTCTGTACTATATCATTAGTGTTTTCTTGGTGTCTCGCAAAAAGTTAAAAGCCCAATTCTCATCTCCACCAATACTGTACCATCCCTTTAATCTTGTCAGGTCTGTGAGCTTCAGAGAGATGGGTAGGGGAGGGGGGGGGGGAGGAGTCTCATGCTTACTGCGTGAGACTTGAAGGGCTTGAAAGATAGTTTAGTACGTTCATAATGTTGCAGGCAATGTTGTAAGTTTTGCTTATCTCCCCCCCCCCCCTCAAAAAAAAAAAAAAAATCACATTTATATATTAAAGAAAATATACAAAGAATCACACATATAGCACTAGAATTACCTCGAGGAATATAAAATAGCGTCAACATACTGTGTGTCAAATATCAAGGGAATATATCTTACTATACATCTTTCAAAAAATTTTGGATTTATATATATATATATATATATATATATATATATATATATATATATTAGTCTTCATACCAGTGTACTATCTTGACACTACACTCCTATCTCGTCTCCATCCGGCAGCGGAGGCACACACGTTTGCATGGGAAAAAAAGAAAATCTATGAGGCATTAATTTACAAATTCAAGAGCTACTTGCTGGAATTGAGAGAGATGTTGATAAAAGTATCTGTCCCATTCGTTTGAAGAATTGTCTCGCTGAGGCTTTAGATTATGCCTGGTATGTGGATCCTGTCGCTTCTCAAGGAGGTAATAAAAGAGCTTTTTATATCACACACAAAGACACACACACACATACACATACACACAATGTTCGTGTTATTATACTATTCATTGCCTTTCCATGTCAATTAATCACCTTCTAATGACAGAGAAATTCTCTCTGCAGCAATTTCATTCTCCGAAACTATTACCACCAAAAATCAATCAAAACAAAACTAGAAGGTTATCAAAGACACTTTAGGTTTCATACATTGTAGTGATAATGACCCGGTAACACTTTCACATTAGATAAGGTGGCGATAATTATCATCCTTTTATCAAGCAGTTTATACTTGGAATTGAAAATGTCTGAAAATCACCTTTTAAGAAGCTTGAAGGGGATGTCTAGTAACTGATCAGTGGGACTCAGTGGGAATGCTGGGGGATGATTGTTCCAATCCTTATGGTCTTCATTTAAGAGTACGTTATATATCTATTGTTGTGTGAAAATTATTTGCTTCAGAATGGTCTCATATTCAAATAATGTGCAGTTCATTATTAAGATTACCCCGTCATTGTACAGGCATGCTAACCTGGATATATATATCATTTATATGATATGTAATAATAATTTGAAATATGTAATCATTATATAGTATATATTTATAGTAAATATATCCTTGTAATGACTGTATGAATGATCATACATGTATGTATGTATGTATAATATATACATGGCTATACATACATCTATGTACCCCTATATACATTATTATATAGAAAAAGACAGACAGACAGACAGACAGACAGAAGCAATGACAGAGAGAAAGAAAAATCAGAGAGAACAAAAAGGTAAAAGAGATAGGGACATAATTATGAATAAATCAAACTCCTGGCTGTACTTCCTCGCCATATCCATTACTGTAGTATATACGCAAACAACGGGGTGATTGTGAAGGCCACCTCCCTTATTATATAGTTCTGTAAATCTCTTCTTCCCCCACTTCAACAAAACCGCTCTCGTTCTTACTATTCAATTTCATTGTAATCACATTTTGAATTAAACTGTGGAGTTGAGTTTCGCTTTCATTTCTCGCAGCATACGCGCCATGAAGTGCAGGGGTGATTGGCAATCACATCATGTCACGTGACGCACGACAGAAGATAGGATGTTTGTGCGCACCAACCAAGCGCAGAACAGGGTGCGGTCGAAATGACATGACAATGTCTTTTCTGTGGGCTTTACAAATAAGTTGAATTTGCTGGGATATGCTTCACCTCCTAGTCATAATTTAGACGACGAGAGGTTGATGCGAAAAATTACTTATTCCTGTTCAGTTTATTCGCTTGTCAAAGAGTGAACATGTGGAAAGAAGTTATGGCTTTCCGTTTGAAAACGTGGATGCCCATGGTGGTCGTACTGTCCAATTTTTGGCAAAGTTCATCGTATGTATACAGTAAGTAGCTCTGCGTTTCATACTTTTTTTTCTGATAGGCATAAATAATTAATTATAGAGACGATGGAAACATTTCAAATGAAGATATCCAAGCACTGTCATCTGCGGTCAGTTCAACTCCAGAACTTGCAGCTGCTTATAAAAACAGTATTTGAGATGAGTTTTTCTTTTTTCAACCAACTACATGCATGGTGTTATATTAAAAATCATGTCCGGTGTAAAAAGTATATCATACAGAGGGTTACCATTTTGATTTCAGCAAGGCAAGCTGCCGATGTGGGTTTAACACCTGTTTGTCAAACCCTACAAACTCTCGCCTAAATTAATAGCCTCTAAAACGTGATACCTTTGCTCCTCTCATTTTATTCTGTGAGTCTTTCCAAAAGTTACACACAAACACACACACACACACACTCTCTCTCTCTCTTTCTCGTTTGGTCAATGAAAATTTAAGGAAAATTGATTTATGTACTTTAAATCCTGGAAGATAATTTTCTATTAAATGCGTATTTCATCCCTGACTGCAGATCACTCATTCGACTGTTCAACCGACGAATTCACCGTATGGATGAGGGCAGGCTCAATATTTCAGGTAGCTTCAGAAAGGTGGGATCTAGAAGCACCTGACGGTGAGAGAATGGTCCTACGGTTGCAATCTGCATTAAATCGGCGAGTTGTAGTAACCGTAAATGATGATATATTAGCCACAACACGCGAAGTTCTACTTTTGAATTTCGCCAAATCTCCGCCCATCATCTCACTCGGCCACAAATTGAGACTCGGACTATATACATCAACTGACAAAATACGTGCATACGTCTATCCAGTAGTAGTCAACATCGAGGCATCATGTCTACAAGGTAACTGCTCTTATTGACTTTGTTAGACAAAGCCACATACTCCTCTCTAATACTTGTCTAATGTGAATTTGATATGCAGCTTTGTATGTACGTTTTGATATATCATCAACATTGAGGGTTACGCTACATTAATATATCCTTGCAGTGAAGTGGTCTGTCATATTGAACGCTTTAAACAATAAAAAGTTGTAACATTCATCACACACACACACACACAAAAAGGAAAATATCACCTTTGGTATTCAATTCAATTCAATTCAATTCAAAGTTTATTTCATTTTTCGACAAAACATGTGTTTCACTTCATTTAATGACACAGAATAAGGTAAGTAGAACATAGTGAAATGAAAAGACTACAACAATTGAGGACATAGTAATCATACCTTGTATAGTAAGAAAGAAACAGAAGTGATCAAAGTGAAGTACATGTATACCGTTGCTTTAAGTGCGAAAAATGAAGGGACCCACTAAAAAGACAGAGCTTGTAGTATGTGGGCCCCTCTGGAGAAGAACATCGATGAAAAGATAAATTGAATCATCGTAGATACAAAAAAAAAATAACAAAGTGGAAGAAGTCTGGAAGCCCACTACAAGTATTACAATTATATCTACGGTTTGTTTATTCACCTAAATATCTACGCTATAACGAAATCTGCGGAATTTCCTTATTGTGGCGAGGTACAACTGAGATTATGTAACAGCTGTTCTTTGTAATTCAGTCTACCACTTTTACATCATAGTCACAAGACTAAATAAACATCCGTGTATTAATATATATATATATATATATATATATATATATATATATATATATTAAAAGAAACGAGAAAAAAAATGCTTATTACAAGAGCATATTCATGTGAGAAGTAGCTAAGCGTTTTCATCTTCATGCAATGTACGAAAGAATATGACATCATCTCATCTACACTGACTGCTAGCAAGGGCCTACTCACAATGCAAAGTCCTTTTGCGTGGTATTTATCATTTCATTTCATTTCATTTATTTCATTCTTTCACTCCTTTTCGGCAAACATAACACGAAATGAATCAGAAGATAAAACATAGGCATGTATTTGACTTTACATGGTAGATAATAGTTAACAAATACAAAATTATACATTCATACCGGCAAAATACAAAGTTATGTCTGGAGGAAAAAAAAAAAGAGAGAATTGAGAGGTCCACTGAAAAACATGCTTGTAAATTGTGGACCACTCAAAGGATTCTTCATGAGAACATATTTGTTTACAAAGACAGGATAGACCAAAACAGGACAGAACAAGACAGGAGAAACACACGACATTACATGACTTGACAGAAGGGTATAGCATTGAAAGTAATAAAGCTCAAAAGAATAATGGAAAGAAAGGAAAGGAAAGAAAGAAAAGGAAACATGAAAGGAAAAGCCAACACGCTGAACATCGGGATCGAAAGAGGGAATTGAGGTGCTTCAGAGCTCGAGCAGCTGAGTAAAGTTTGTACAAATAAGATAATGTAAAAAAAAAAAAATACACAAAGATGAATCAAGTGATTGACGAATTAAATGATCGACGATGAACCCTTAGGTTGTAGTGACCAGCTAAGTAATGAATAGTATGTTATCTTAGTATGAATTCAACAAAAAAAGTTTCAACTTACGCTTAAACAAATTCAAAGATAAAGAGTCTTTTATATCACAGCTTAAAGAATTCCAGAATCTAGGGCCAGTGTAAATAAATGTATTTTGCGCCAATAAGGTTCTCAGAAGGCGTAAATGAAACTCATTAGATCGCCTGGTGTGATAATTATGAAAAAAAAAAATGATTTCTTGGAAACATTGAATTAAAGATGCTGGGAAGTGCATTTGTGTGTTGATTAAAAATAAACTGACCCAGCTGAAAGAAAAACAAATGTTTAATTTCTAAAATCTTATATTTCACAAATAATGGATCTGCATGAGAATGTGGTGAAACACCACAAATAATACGAGGTGTCTTTTTTGTAATAACAATAGTTTATCTAATAATTAAGATAAGGTAATATTAATGAAAAATACAACATCAACAAAGAAGACAACGGGATATCACACTTAAGTCTATTAATAATACCAATATTACGCGAAATTATTTAATAATGTTAATAATTATGAGGCTTCCACGAAAGTTTATCGTCCTCTGTAATACCGAGAAACTTTATGTGAGATACACGTTCTAAATGAACGTCATCAAAATGATATCTTTGCGTAGAACTTCTATAGACTTACTAAATAACATATACTTGGTTTTCTGGCGATTTAGTGATAATTTATGGGCTCTTATCCATTGAGTCACTTTTTTTTAAATTCAGAATTGACAGTATGGACAAGGGTAAATGGATTTTGGTGGGAGAAAAAATATTTGAATCATCGGCAAAAAGTATAAAAGAAAGTATGTCGGATGATCTGCAAAAATCATGAATTTGATGAAAAGTAAAGGTCCTAATATCACTAACATACTCAGTGTTTACTAACCTGTATATCCAGTACTGATGTTCAACACACCAGGCATCGTCACCGAAGTTCATTTTAAGGCATAGCAGTTTATACAGTGTGTGATAGAACTTCATGCGTGTTGTCATTACTAGTCTCACTACCACAAGAGCATGAAAATATCCAATGCTACATGTGGTTTGACAATTAAAAAAAAATCAAGGTGATAACTTTAAAAACAAAACTCTAAGTAACTTAAACACACAGTTAGTAGGTGGATTGTAATGTGTTTGTTAAATCTAAATTTAATACGAAAGTGAAGTTTCTTCATTGGAATACACTTAACAGTTATAGAGCCTACATACATAACATATCGATTTCATACATGTACTTACAAAGGACCGTGCAAATGGACAATTTGTTTCTTTGTTTTTCTGGGGCAGGTACGTTAAAGATTTTTACATATGAATAATTTCGAGAATATGTGAGATATTGAAGTCGTTACTTTTTCTTTTGTTTCTTTACCTTTGGGAGGCACGTAAATAACTGTACAGTGAACATGTAAATTGGATATTGAACACAACTTTTTTTGTGTTTCCATTGAGCAGTTATTGCCGAGAGTAGTTAGCCTAAAGCATCGGTTACACCGGAGCCGAATCAGCTGCGAATCCAACCGAATACACGTATTCGGGTGGATTCGGGATCATTCGATTCCCCTTCCCCGAATAGGCGAATATTCAGGAGAGATTCTGGAACATTCGTGGAGGGATTCTGCCCGAATACCTGCCCGAATCCATTCGAATCGTTACCCGAATACAGAGCAGAATACAGGCGAATGAGCCGTATTGGCCAGAATACGGCCGAATAGCAGCCGAATAGGTTCAATGAGCGGCCAGAATAACTCGGGAATATAGCCAGATTAGCAATTCTGCTCTGATTCGGGGCCTATTTGGAACGTATTCGACTCTGATTCGGGGAGCTCCCCCGAATGAGAGACGAATAGGTTCCGAACCCATCGAATCCATCTGATTCAGGCCATATTCAGACACAATCGGTCCAAATTTATTAGAGAGAATTCGGCTTTCGTGTAACCATGGCTTAAAGTTGTTTCCTCCCAACCCCCTCCCATCTTTTCTCCTTGAGGTTTGCAAACTGGAGCACACTCTGAGGAGTCTACGCCTTTCAATGTTTCTACAACAGATGAATGGCGCTTTGCAAAGGCTATGAATCATCATCATGATACAAAATGTGCATCCATTCTATCAACTACTGACATTTAAGCTGCTGCGAGAAAAAAAAAAATTCCAAAGAAAATAATCAAAATGAATGTCATAATCTTTGTAACGTCTTAAAAAGAATATTCTTGTTACGTAAAGAATGCATTGTCATTGAAAAAAAAAATTATTCTTTGATAATAACCTTTAGTAAAAAAAAAAAAAAAAAAAAAAAAAAAAATGGCGTCCATCTGTTTTGCCATTCAGGTTCATCATGTATAATAAGGTATGTTTACTTACATGGGGAATTTTTGTCTTATTCGGAGATGCTCAATTACCTCATTATTGTATTTGTAGTCCCCATACGTTCATAAAAGGCTGATGAGAAAATCGAATGATATCTCTGTGGCAGATACAAGTACAAAAAATTGGTAATTCCCTCGTTACGTTCACTCGCAAGCATACACCATTTTATCGCGACACACAATGTAATAAAAAAAATGTTTTTTGAAACAAACACGCACCATTTATCGCGACACACAATGTAACAAACATAAATTGTTTATGAAAAATACTGGCGCTTCGAATCATGACAATCTGCAATGCATCTTTAGCACTTCCTTCGTGTTTAGATTAGTTCTCCTAAAATCCTGACATGGTACATACATGTAATAGGCTACACACAAAAGTTTGTACAAAATCTGTAATTACATATCATGTTTCGTCAATGTTATTACTAAAAGTATAATACTCATGCATGGTATGTACACCTGTCAATGAGCCTGGGCAGCGACATACTTTATACTCGTCAGGGCTCCCGACCCATCCGCGGTCGTCAAGGGACAAAGTGAGTCCACTGATCCTACAGACAGATTTATAAATACTAACGTCTTGTTCTCGCTCTTTCTATGTAATAAGCCAGTCTAATTTGAGATTATTGATCGCTTACGAAAAACAATAATTATCTAATATGCAAAAGTTTTGCCTTCTTTCCTTAAAGACTTTTGACACGGATGTATAGGCCTACACAATGTCGTGGTAGTAAGGAAACTTAAAAGTACCTCGTATAATAGTAGCACACACACACACACAAACACGCAATATATATATATATATATATATATATATATATATATATATATATATTTATATATATACATATGTATAGAAACATGATTATGGTGAAAGTATTTCATTCTTCCGGAGAGCCAGAGAAAATGCCACAGTGATGATATAGAGTTTCCCGGCCAATTTCATTGTTTGACATTTAATTAATATTAGAAGCATTCATTTTCGTCACATTTGCTCAGACATCGAAATACCGTCATTCAATAATCGTTTTTCTTTGTTCAGATATACTAATTTGGCAACCGATTTCGCAATTGCTTTTCGCATTACAAATCATTAAATGCGGATATATTTTCGACAGTGATAATTCCACTTCGCTTCATCGTGTCGGTTGCTCTTTCCGGATATTAAAATTAGCTTTTTGGCAAATAAGTTCATAAAATTAGCATTCTAATTAAACACCCAAGATGCGCATTAAAAAAGTACATGACTTGTAATGCGTAATGGACGTATTTAACATGAAAATGAGTGAAAACTTTAACATGTATTTAAGATATTGATGAAGAGAACTATAACTATTTTGGACACTTGTATTGGTGGTTCATTCGAATAACTTCCCTACACTTCGGTACACAGATATGCCTTCTCTGGAACTCATCGGAGAACGTTCTCCTCTCGAAGGCTTTGTGTTGCAATCAGCTACCAACAGTTTTGTTTGCCGGGAAGGATTTACTGAACACGTTGCTGATTCGATCTGTGGAGAACTTGGTTTCCCAGCTCATCATACATTTTCCAGAGATAGGGTGCCTTCTAATTCAACGGCAGTCAACTGGATTAAGGCCACAGATTGTCAACAACGTAAGTGAATCTTTTGGCCCTTGTGTTTGATTAGAGTAAACACAATTATAAAGCTTACTGAAACTGAAACTGAAACTGAAACACAATCTTATGCCATCAGTGAGGTTCTTAGGAAGTATAAACATAATAAATATGTGGGCTTACATTATGCAGAGTTAGAATGTATACTACCACATATTTTTAATGTTGGAGAGAAAATTGGAACCTTAAAGATGTTTATCTGTTACTCGCTGTATTTGTATGATATACAGGGGAGAGCGCTTGATTTTATCTTCTTCTTTTTTAGTCTTACTTTAGGGCCTACGTCTTGAAATTGCACTCAAAATGATAATGATTTTCTTGATTTCTGTCTTGCTTATTTGAAAATATTATTTCAAGATAAAATCATCTCAAAAACTCGAAGGAGTTTCCTATTTGCAGAAGACATCTGGTCATGGTGCTTTAGGATTTCACGGTCAATTTCAAACTCTTGTCAATCAAATTCATAAAATGGTAATTCATATTCAACAATACCATTCGTTTCGTATCTGTTAGTCGTTCAAATTAATACAAACACCAATCGATTTCGTTTTTGCGCGATCAAAAGTGTTAATAAAAGATCAATTTCGTTTAGAGATACAAATGAAAAAGCGAAAAGAAAGAAGATGGCAACTGACCATTATGTAAACGAAACATAAAGAGTGAATTTTGCCAAAAAAAAATAATGTCATTTACCTTGAGTGTTTTTAATTCTGCGAATAAAGGATCTGAATGATCTGGATAACCTGATTTGGTGCATATACGTATAGCTTTCTTTTGTACAAGTAATATAATTATCAATGTGACTTTTTGAAGTTGCCCATACAGCGTTGCAATATGAAATGTACCATAATATCAACGAGTTATATAACATAAATAAGATATTCTTAGGGACATAATACTTATAGACCGGGGGCCCAGGAGGTTTATTCAACCGAAAAGCGCACAAGCAACTGACCTCATAGGAAGTTTACATGGACCCTGGACATCACAAAAATGCATTGCTGCCGGGTCTCATCGTTGGCCTTCCCGCCAAAATCACGCAATGTATGACGTCACTTCCGGTTGGCCCTTTTCCCAAATTTTTGACAGTTTGAGTTGAATGATCATTATTAATATGTCAGTTTCGGCTTCTAAGAGTGTCCTAGATATATTTTATTTGGTATCCAACTATTTTGGAGTATGTATTTACCATCTATTTGCCCATTTTCTATGTGGTGATGCTCCTGATGGTGAATATATTCATGGCAATCATTGTCGACGTCGCTGTTTTAGAGAAAATGACACCTAGATTTTGATCACTTTCGAGAAGATAGTTGTTAATACTCTATAAATATCTTAATCTTGTCTAACGGTTGTAAAAATCTATATCCAGCCCTTGTTGTGATTTGAGATAAGTCTAGTCTGTTCAAACATTAAAAAGTATAACCCTTCCACCATTTAGGGCAGCGCCCTCTGTGACCTGAACCTTTGCAACACAAAAAATAAACTTTGAAACAAAGCATTATTGGACACATGTTGGAGATTAATGTTCGTAATGCGCACAAAAAATTGTATATCTCGTCAGAATATTATAATGTTCTTCACTTAAAGCTTCTAGATAATTTATGGAAGAGAGTACAGGAACTAGGCAATATCTTAATCTTGTACATGGGCAAACAGTATTTGCATCATTACGACCAAGAGTCAAACTAAATTCGCAATATTTCGGCACACAACCTTAAGAATGTCTTCGTCATCACTGACGCTTCCATCACTCTCATCGCTTTCATCACTCTCATCGCTTTGCTCACTCCATGTCACTTCGGATTCCTCATCGTCTCGGTTTGCATTATCTGAAGGACTGAACGATGAGCCTTCGAGAGATGAGGGGACTGCACTTCCTTGGTACCAGTCTGGCTCAAAGTGCTTCTGGGTAGATTTCCACCCATAGTCTACAAGACTGCCGTGCTGGCTCTCTTCCACATTCTGACGACATTCTGTGCTCATCAGATGTGATTTTTAAGTGTTGTGGCACAGAGAGGAAGAGAATTAGTAAATAGCAGATGATCTTATTCAGTCTTGCAAGGGGCAATACCTTTGTCATGTCCACTGCTCATTCGCTTAAAGACATTGTATAATATCTGGCATCATTTATGTCCGATGTTGCAAAGCCATACAGTGGGCAGATGAAGAATGTGGCAGCTCGAGTATCTACTTCCTCGTTTGAGAGAGACTGGAAAGATTTGATGTGTGTTGCACTATTTTCCATCTTTTGATAAGGTTTTACTCTCTCTTTCCTAGAGAAACGCGAAGTGAAATCGCAACCTGTCGGGGAGACCAATATGTGCATCGGTAATGTCAAGTTGCTTCTCTTCGAGAACTGCTGCAATTTTTGAGACATCAACTTACCTTTTGTTTTTGCCCGAACCAAAGTCTGATAATTATTTTTCCTTCATTCGACCTGGCACAGTACAGCAAGATGATGAAGACGGCTGTGTCACTGGACCTAACAAAGATAATGCCCTCTTATTTGCATATTAGCTTCTACATGATGGCCTTGCAAGTGTCTCGGCATATCTGCTAACAGTTGGTCGTTGCTATTCCTCAGTTCTACACAGCTTGCGCCATGAGAAACACACCACATTTTCTATCCAATAACCTGTCCATACTGGGGTTTCCTCCATTCCTACATGATATATCTTGCAAACTGTTCCTTGACTGAAGAACTCTCCAGTAAATCCTTGCCTCTATAGCGCTGAACCTGCTCTGTCCCAGTAATGAAGAATTCATTTGAAATAGAACATTGCAGGTTTCGATCAGGAGCGTCTCTGGCTCCTTCAGCTGCGTGCACTCTGTGTACTGCTGTTTTAGATCTCTGCGTTTTCTGAGGCAAAGTTTAACATTTTGATTCTGGGAACTGACTTCAGGAACCTGGAACTGTCAGCTGCACATTCATCTGAAACCCAGTCCGTCTTTTCTACCCTCGTTCAAGTGTTGTTAGGAGAAATTGCCTCGTTGTCTCACTGGCCACGTTCCTCGATGAGATACTGATGAGCTCAGAAGGACCATCATAGACAAAGGGGTTGTATGTGTTTTTGCCTTTTCCATCGCGGCCAAATTCATATTGTGTGCCGAGTTCGGTCATATTCACCCTCAATGGTACCATTACAAAAAAAAAAGAAAAAAAAGAAGAATAATTATATGGTTGTCCATACTCTTATCTATTGAGATACCAAAAATTAATAATTTAGTACACTCTAAGATGATCATACAGACATGTTATTGATGGTGCTTCTATGGAATCTGTCTCAAAATTTGGAGAAAATGGCCAAATGCCACAAAAAGAACATGTTGGTGGGTTTTTTTTTACGTTGCAAATTTGATTTGATCAAGATCAAGTGACCATATTTCCAGCATGCTGTTAAATTTGCAACGGTGCCATTAAGGGTGAATATGAACACGGCACACCATACAACTTCGCCGCAATTGAAAAGGCATTGCTCTCTAGATTTCTTGAATGATCAGATGAGGCGGTTAGATGGTGCAACTATGTGATATCTGCCAACGAGAGCAGCAGGGAAAGGTCTCAAGACGTAAAGGAAGACGCTGCACTGGGTGAACTTTGTGCGAAATACGAGAGCTTCTTCAAAGACAAGTGAGACAACGGGGCAATTTCTCCTAACAGCACTCGAACGAGGGCAGAAAAGACGGACTGAGTTTCAAGATGAATGTGCAGCTGCCAGTTCCAGGTTTCTGAAGCCAGTTCCCAGAATCAAAATGTTAAACTTTGTTTCAGAAAACGCAAAGAGGTCTAAAACAGCAGTAAAAAAGAGTACACGCAACTGAGGGAGCCAGAGACTTTTTTCGGACGTATGCGTATCTGTTGCAGCTGAATCAAGTGATACAATCGATCTTCAGCACATTCTTTGCTACCCTCTCACTAAAGTACCTCTTTAGCTGGCCATCAAGTAATTGGGGACACCCCTGAAGACTGAGAAAGCAGCTTTGACAAGGCTGCTTAAAGGGACTGTGTAGTACTGGTTGAGGTGATAATTCAGGTTTATAACATTCCTAAGTGAGAAAATGAGGAACCTTTTATGAAAAATGAAAGAGCATGTAATTTTAAAAAGGATTCAACGTTTTTGATGAAAATTGGTTTTCAAATGGCTGAGATATCAAAAAAAGTGATAATACTGTTTTATTATGATCTCTTTGTTTCACCTTGTTTTTGGATATCTCCAGCCATTTCAAACCCGAGTTTCATCAAGTAAACCTTTGATTCCCCTTTGGATTGCATGCTCTTTGCCATCTCACAGAGTGGTTTCTGAATCTCTCGCAAAATGTTAAAGGGCTCATACAGTTTTGGTTGAGACCTAACTTCAGGTTTTTAACATTTTTGGGTGAGATAATGAGAGTCCTCTTATGAAATATGAAAGAGCATGTAATTCCAAGAGGAATTCAACGTTTATTTGCTGAAAATTGGTCATGAAATTACTGAGATACCTAAAACAGAGTAATACTAACAAATTGTGGGACCCACATATTATCATGATTGCTTTTTTACTTTGTTTTTGGATGTCTCAGCTATTCTAAAACCGATTTTCATCAAACAAACTTTCAATTCCTCTTGGAATGGCATGCTCTGTACTATTTCATGAGTGATTTCTTGGTATCTCGCAAAAAGTTTAAAGCCAAATCCTCAGCTCCAACAATAATGTACCACCCTTTAAAAGCTAAATCCTCACCTCAACCAGAACTGTATAGTCTCTTTAAACGGCAAAACGAAGAAACAAATTTTCCTGTGATCTCAGCAAGAATGATTGACGGAGGCATCATCATTCATGAGACAATTCTACAACACAGCAGTTCAACATATGGCCAAGGGTCTCTTGAAGAGACTTTGCTCATGTCGCGGAGATGAAATTCACTTGGTACTAGACAAAATATACCAATCCCCCTCCATCAAAGATCCTGAGGGAAACCTGCAATGTTCTACCTCTCATGAGTTCTTCATTGCTGGGCCAGATCAGGTTCAGCGCCATAGAGGCAAGGATTTACTCAAGAGTTCTTCATTCAAGGAACAGTTCGCATTTCGCAAGATATATCGGAATGGAGGAAGCCCCAGTATGGACAGGTTATTGGATAGAAAATGTGGTGTGTTTCTCATGGCACAAGCTGTGTAGAACTGAGGAATGCCAACAACCAACTGTAAGCAGATATGCCGAGACGCTAGCAAGGCCATCATGAAGAAGCTAATATGCAAATAAGAGGGCATTATCTTCGTGAGGTCCAGTGACACAGACGTCTTCATCTTGCTGTACTGTGCCAGGTCGGATGAAGGAAAAATAATTGTAGACTTTGGTTTGGGCAATAACAGAAGGTAAGTTGATGTCTCAAAAATTGCAGCAGTCCTCGAAGAGAGGCAACCTGACATTAGCGATGAACATATTGGTCTCTCTGACAGGTTGCGATTTCACTTCACGTTTCTGCAGGATAGGAAAAGTAAAACCCTATCAAAAGATGGAAAACAAAAAGTGCAACACACATCAAATCTTTTCAGTCTCTCTCAAACGAGGAAGTAGATATTCGAACTGCCACATTCTTCATCTGTCCACTGTATGGCTTTGCAACATTGGACATAAATGATGCCAGATATTATGCAATGTCTTCAAGCGAATGAGCAGTGGAGGTGACAAAGGTACTGCCCCTTGCAAGACTGAATAAAATCATCTGCTATTTACTAATTCACTTCCTCTCTGTGCCACAACACTTAAAAATCACATCCAAGAGCACAGTATGTCGCCAGAATGTGGAAGAGAGCCAGCACGGCAGTCTTGTAGACTATGGGTGGAAATCTACCCAGAAGCACTTTGAGCCAGACTGGTACCAAGGAAGTGCAGTCCCCGCATCTCTCGAAGGCTCATCGTTCAGTCCTTCAGATAATGCAAACCGAGACAATGAGGAATCCGAAGGGACATGGATTGAGCAAAGCGATGAGAATGATGAAAGCGATGAGAGTGATGGTAGCGTCAGTGATAACGAAGACATTCTAAAGGTTGTGTCCCGAACTATTGCGAATTTAGTTTGACTCTTGGTCATAATGATGCAAATACTGTTTCCCCATGTACAAGATTTAGATATTGCCTAGTTCCTGTACTCTCTTCCATAAATTATATAGAAGCTTTAAGTGAAGAACATTATAATACTCTGACGAGATATACAATTTTTTTGTGCGCATTATACGAACATTAATCTCCAACATGTGTCCAATAATGCTTTGTTTCAAAGTTTAGTTTTTGTGTTGCAGAGGTTCGGACCACAGAGGGCGCTACCCTAAATGGTGGAAGAGTTATACTTTTTAATGTTTGAACGGACTAGACTAATCTCAAATCACAAGAAGGGCTGGATATAGATTTTTACAACCGTTAGACAAGATTGAGATATTTATAGAGAGTATTAACAACTATCTTCTCGAAAGTGATCAAAATGTAGGTGTCATTTTCTCTAAAAGTGCGACGACGACAATGATTGCCATGATTATATTCACCCTCAGGAGCATCACCACATAGAAAATGGGCAAATAGATGGTAAATACATACCCCAAAATAGTTGGATACCAAATAAGATGTATCTAGGATACTCTTAGATGCCGAAACTGACATCTTAATAATGATCCTTCAACTCAAACTGTCTCAAAAATTTGGGAAAAGGGCCAACCGGAAGTGACGTCATACATTGCGTGATTTTGGCGGGAAGGCCAACGATGAGACCCGGCAGCAATGCATTTTTGTGATGTCCAGGGTCCATGTAAACTTCCTATGAGGTCAGTTGCTTGTGCGCTTTTCGGTTGAATAAACCTCCTGGGCCCCCGGTCTATTAAGCTTATGGAGTATACCAACATTACGAGACACTTTATCAGATATGTATTGCACATGACTGTTCCATTTCATATTTTCTTTTGTGTAAATTCCGAGAAATTTGATACTCTCTTTTTGTTCCAATGGTATACCATCTACCATAATATTAAAATGCTGCATTTCATTTTCATGCTTCTTATTACGAAAATGAATAAAATTTGTCGTTTTAAGTTGAGTGATAATCTATTACTCATAAACCATGTAGATAATTTCGGTAATTCAGTATTAAGAGTTCTGAGGAGCGAATTAAAATCAGAATTGGATCAGAATACGTTGGTGTCATCGGCAAATATGATATTATTGCAGTAACATAAATGAGTTAGAAATATCATTTATATACACCAGAAATAGTACAGGTCCCAATATGGATCCTTGTTGGACGCCACATTGTATAGGTAATACTTCAGAGTTAACATATCCATAATACACATATTGCTTTTCTATTCGATAAGCAATTTTTGATCCATTGTAGTGGAATGCCACGAAACGAACTCCACAGCAATGCAATCTACGTATAGGGAGAGTGTGGTCAAGAGTGTCAAATGCCGTCCATGAAAACACCAATGACATGTCTTTGTTCAGCTAAGGCAGTCGACACTGTATCGTACAGCTGGACTAGTGCCATATCTGTAGAATAAAACTTTCTTGATTAAGTATGTAATTCTGAATTTAAAAATCATTCAGTCTGTTGTAAACACGCCTTTATATTACCTTAAAAAGACTAAGAAGAATAGAGATAGGACAGCAATCGGATACAAGAGAGAAAGCCTTTCTATTACCTTAAAAAGATTAGGAAGAATAGAGATAGGACGGTAATTGGATACAAGAGAGGAGTCATCTTTTTTGTATATTGGAATGACTTTTGCAATTTTACATGCATTCCGAAATATTCCAGTTGAGAGGGACAAGTTAAATATATGTACTAAAAGTGTCAATATACTACCAACAATTTGTTGAAAAATATACGTACTCATTTCATCATGACCAACTGTAGTACTTGATTTCAATGAATGTACAATGTCAAGGATCTCACTACAAACGTTTGGTTTAAAAAATACTGATTTATCATTTGACGAATTTTAAATCCAACAATCAAACCATGTTTAAGCGCCTAATAACAGATGAAAGAATTTTATCTGTTAAGCAACAGCTATTGAATATCAACTGAGAGGATCTGTATTTATTGGATAATGCTAATGATTCACATGAATATTTTATTCGGATTTTTACAGATTTATAATATGATACATGTTTTCCTCTCAAGAAAGTGACATGTAAGAAAAATGTAAGAAACCTTGGGTTACTTGTTGCCTATTGAAGTCAATAAATCGTAAACATAAGCTTTATAGCAGTTACGTCAAAACACCAACTAATGAGAATAAAAAGAAATGTGTAGAGTTCAAAAACATTTTGGTTAAAACTCTTCGTCTAGCAAAGAAGAATTTTTATAACAATTTATTTCAAAGCGTAAAGGTGATATTAAAAAACGTGGTCACACATTCATGGACTGTTGGGACGAGGTAAGAAGTGCTCAATTCCTTCTGAGATGTTTCATGAAGGATTATCTCTGGTGTCGAGTAAACAGAAGGCAGAAGCTTTTGACAGGTATTTTATAGGATTACCCGCTAAAATAAGTAGAGAGATTTCTTCAGTCCCACAGTCTTTTTATGAATACTTAAAGCCAAGTAGTGATAATTCATCCTTGTTTTTTAGTCCAACTTCTGTATTTGAAATCACTAAATTTGTATCCTCGCTCAAGTCATCGAAGTCAAGTGGGTCGGATGATATTGCCCCTCGGGTTGTCAAGGAATGCATTCATTTTTTTTTTTTTTGATGAGCCATTATGTGATATTTTCAACAAATCATTGTCGCAAGGAATTATGCCTGACAAGCTAAGGGTAGCTAAAATAGTTCCTGTGTATAAAAAAGATGATAATAAGAATCTGATTAATTACAGACCTATAGTGCTTTTACCAATTTTTTTCTACGATTTTAGAGAAAATAGTTTACAAGCGTTTAAACGATTTTCTGTTGAAAAGAGATGTTCTGATTCCACAACAATTTGGTTTTCGTAAACATTTTTCTACTAGCATGGGCGTTTTCAACTTGTTGGATACTATCATAAAATCATTTGATGATGGACATTATTGCCTTGGAATTTTTCTAGACTTGTCAAAGGCATTTGACACCCAAGACCATAACATCCTTTTGAGTAAACTTTCACACCATGGAGTACGAGGAACAGCATTATTATGGTTCAAAAACTACTTTCTTAACCGCGGCTCACAACATGTAGTGATTGATGGTGTCAAATCGCAATCTGGTTCCATTCGGTATGGTGTGCCACATGGGTCAGTGTTTTGTCCTTTGTTATTTTTGATATAGGTATATTCATTGAGGAAAACCATTTTAGCGAAGTGTGATTTTGATATTATTTGTTTGGTGGAAACTCATCTTGTTGAAAGTCAAACAATTCAAGTTAGCAACTACATTTGGTTTGGGCATAACCGGTTACAATTGCACAAAAATGCAAGGAAAGGATCTGGAGGAGTCGGCTGTTTGATGCATCGTCGTGTGCTTCAGTATTATTCTGTTAAATGTTTGGAGAAATCATATGATGGGATATTATGGCTGCAGTTGAAAGACAAGCAAGGAAAGGATTTGTTTTATATCTGCATCTGTTACTTACCCCCAGAAAACTCAAGCAGAGGGGGACATGGTGAAGAATTTTTTGACAAGCTACTCTCCGGAGTATACAAATATAAAGATTGTGGTAAAATTCAAATCTGTGGAGATTTTAATGCGAGAACTGGAGATTTATCAGATATTTTCGAAGGCATAGATTGCATTAGACAAAGAAAGACTATTGATTTTGAAACAAACTCTCAAGGAAGATCATTTATGGATTTTTCTGTTTCGTCAAATGTGAGTGAAATTTTTGTAGAATAGAGTGAAATGTAAACAAAAAGAATGGTTGAAATGTAGAAATGCTTATGGTAGAAAGATCAAGTTTGATGATTATAAAGATGTGAAGAGTTTGTTCGCAAAAACCGATAAGTCCATTTTTGAAGATTTTGAAGTACGGTCTCTGTCATAAAGTACAAAATAGTACCTTTTAAATGATATGTCACTACATATAAAGGTACATTTTGGAAGTTATGGTCAAAAGAAGCAAACATTTTCTTGTCATTCTTTTTATTTTTCTTGACCTTTCATCGCAAATATCTCCATTTTGGCAAATATGGACTTATCGGTTTTTGCGAACAAACTCTTCATGTACATAGACATTTTGATAAAGCTGTACGTCAAGCAAAAAGGGCATATCAGCATAGAAAAATTTATGCATTGGATGCGATGTTGATATTAAAAGACTCTAGTAGTTTTTGGAAGGAGATAGGGAAGATTGGCTGAGATGAAAATAACAGGTGTCATAAAATTCCTATGGAGGTAGTTAATAGTGATGAAGAAATAACTGAGAATTTTGATATTGTATTGAGTAAATGGCAAAATGATTTCTCCTCTCTTTTTACTGATAATGATGGTGATTTTGATGATGATTTTTTGTTTGGTATAAAAAAGAAATTATTAGAGTTGGAATTGAATGTTCAGGAAATTGATTCACAGGGAGATGATCTGAATCATCCTATTGGTTTATCAGAGGTAACTTCAACAGTAAACATTCCTGCATGCTTTATGCTCTTTTTGTTTTGAACATGGTATTTCCCCTCAGATATGGCAAAAAGGTATTATTCATCCTATTCTTAAACCTGGTATGGATGAACGTGAACCTCTAAATTACAGAGGTATTACATTGATATCTGTGATTTGTAAGTTTTATTGTGATATTATAAAAGAAAGATTGATTAATTTCCTTGAAAAAGAATGCGTTATTAATGAGGAACAGAACGGGTTTCGAAAAAAAAAAAAGGAGTTGTCTCGAGCACGTGTATAGCCTCTATTCTATCATTGAAAGCAGAAAGCTTTGTAATAAAAGATACTTTTGTTTGTTTTATTGATGCAAAAAGAAGCATTTGACCGTGTTAACAGGATTTTGTTATGGTATAAGCTGAGGTCTATTGGTGTTCGTGGCAAGTTGTATGTATAACTCCATAAAGGCTCTTTATCAAGATACCAAATGTGCTGTAAATGTAAATGGTAATCTTACTGAAGTTTTCCCCGCCGAACGAGTTCGAGCAGGGGAGTATGAAACGGGCTCCGTATACGTGTGTGTGTCCGTGTGTGATCAAAATGTTCAAATTGCTACTTCTCTGTCATTTATGAGCCAATTTTGATTCTGTTGCTTTATATGATAGCACTACATAGGAGCTTTGAAGCTTCTACACAGAATTTCAGTTGTGACCTTTGACCTTGACCTTTGACCTATATTGTACATTTTGCTACAAAATGCTACTCCTTCGCCATTTCTATTAGAAAAAAGCAAACGGAATCGAAATCGGGTTAAACCCGATTTCGATTCCGTTTGCTTTATGTGATGGCACTAGGTGAGGGCTTCAAAACTTCTACACAGAATTTCGACCTTTGACTTCTTTGACCTTTGACCTTGATTTTTGACCTGTATTGTACATTGGCTACAAAATGCTACTCCTTCGCCATTTCTCACCCGATTTCGATTCCGTTTGCTTTATGTGATGGCACTAGGTGAAGGCTTCAAAACTTCTACACAGAATTTTGACCTTTGACTTCTTTGACCTTTGACCTTGATTTTTTGACCTATACTGTACATTTTGCTACAAAATGCTACTCTTTCGCCATTTCTAAACCGATTTCGATTCTGTTTGCTTTATGTGATGGCACAAGATGTGGACTTCAAAACTTCTACACAAAATTTTGACCTTTGACCTCTTTGACCTTTGACCTTGATTTTTGACCTTATTGTACATTTTGCTACAAAATGCTACTCCTTCGCCATTTCTAACCCGATTTCGATTCCGTTTGCTTTATGTGATGGCACTAGGTGAGGGCTTCAAAACTTCTACACAGAATTTTGACCTTTGACTTCTTTGACCTTTGACCTTGATTTTTGAGATTATTGTACATTGGCTACAAAATGCTACTCCTTCGCCATTTTTAACCCGATTTCGATTCCGTTTGCTTTATGTGATGGCACTAGGTGAGGGCTTCCATACCTCTACACAGAATTTTGACCTTTGACTTCTTTGACCTTTGACCTTGATTTTTGACGATTCCAGTCCAAAGATTTAAACTTCCGGCGGGGACATATATTACGCACCGCGTAATTTTTACTTTTCCTTGTTTTAATGTGGATCTAGGGGTAAAACAAGGTTGTCTTTTGTCCCCAGTCCTGTTTAATATTTTCATTAATGATATAATTGATAGTGTGAGGCTGTGTAATAGAGGTATTCAGGTGTTAGATACAAACATTGATATGCTTATGTATGCAGATGACATTGTGGTAATTGCTGACAATGAAAATGATCTTCAGTTGAAGCTTGATAGTGTATGTGCGTGGGCCCAGAAGTGGAGGATCGAATTTAATACTCTAAAAATTCAAATTGTACATTTCAGGAGAAAACTCCAAGCAAAAACCACGTCTATATTTATTTTTATTGTAATGGTCAGAAGCTTGATACTGTTGACTCATATAAATATCTTGGATTGTGGTTTGATGAATTTGTAAGTTTACAAAAAGGAACCAAGGTTCTTTTTTGTAAACTTACCAAATTCATCAAACCACAAATCCAGATATTTATATGAGTCAACAGTATCAAGCCCTTCTGACCATACACTAAAATAAATATAGATCGTGGTTTTTGCTTGGCAGTTGGTTTAGAAGAATATTCAGCCATTAATAGTGTTTTTTTTAATAGAGCATGTCATTTCTATCTTGGAATGGGGAAATATATCCCTAATGATGCAGTTATGGGTGATATGGGTTGGGATCCCCCTTTCTATTATCAGTGTCAATCAATTGCTAGACTTTGGTGTAACCTGAGCATACTACTGACCGTTACCCTGAAAAAAATTTCTTGTGGTCTAAGTCCCTGGTAGATAATGGTGTTCAAAATTGGTGTTATAAGGTTAAACAATTATTTGCAAAATTGCAGTGTATGCACGTTGAACCATTGGCTGAGCTTGTTAGTACATATAATTTTGTGAGCACCGTATCCAAAGCATGTAAGTTATTTATTGAAAATAAGTGGAAATGTTCACTGTTTGATGATAAAAGGAGAGTTCCCCAATCCAGACACAAACTCAGAACTTATCGTAACTTTAAACATTCTATGCATACTTCTAATTATGTTACTCAGTGTCAGAATAGATCTAATAGGCGAGCATTAGCTCTGTTCAGAAGTAAATGTGCCCCTATTGCCCTTGAAACCGGACGTTATACAAATGTCCCACACGATGAAAGATTTTGTATAATCTGTAATTCTGGTAATGTAGAAGATGACTTTCATTGTTTTATGATTTGTTCTGCATATGATGATTTTAGATCACAATTATTCAGTATTATATCAGAAAGAGATCCTACTTTTCCTCTGTTACCTATTTACCAACAATTCCTTTTTTTAATATCATCAGAGTCACTGTGCTGTCAAGTAGCCAGTTTTGCCAACCTTATTTTAACGTGCCGTAACAATTTATTATATTCCCACAACTGAATATCTCTTTTATGTATTATTTCGCCCACCATATTCTCTCTTTTGTTATGTTAAATTATTTTTTATTGTCTGTATGTCTTACATGATACATTTATATATTTAGTATTACTGTTTGATGTATATGTATCACTCATAGGCCTTTTTAGGCCGGCCGTCCGTGTGACTGGTGTGATTTTTGATAAAGAATAACTAAAACTAAACTAAACTAAACTAAACTATATATCAATTATATCATTAACTCATCAAAAATATTCTCATATTCACTATTTGCTGACAACACTAGTTTACTACTCTCTAATAAAAATATTGTTACTCTGATGACAGTAGCAAATGCTGAAATAAAAAAAAAATGATTTGCTTTGTTTTCTTGTAATAAGCTATTGCTAAATGTTCAAAAGACTAAATGTATTGTATTTCGGTCTAGAGGAAAAATTATTCCGAATGATATTGATACTTTAAACATCGGGGGACACGATGTTGTCCTTAGCGTTTCTCGAAGTGTTGGTGTTATATGTAGATTAAGATGTATATTGCAAGAGAGGATTCTAAGAACTTTATACAATAGCATTGTTCTTCCTTACCTCACTTATTGCAATGTTGCATGGGGCAATACGTTTAAGACCCACATTGATAAAGTGAAAGTATTACAAAAGAAAGTAATAAGGCTTGTCACCAATTCCAACTTCCGACAGCCGAGTAAGCCGTTATTCCTTCAGTTAAAGTTACTACCAATTGATGAATTAGTATCGTTTCATAGTCTGGTTTCTGTGTTTAAACTTCAGTCTTGTCCACAATTTTGCCAGTTAAAAGAATTATTTGCCCTGAACTCACGGATTCATAATTACAACACACGTCAAAGAAACCTCTTCCATCGTCCTCATGTAAGGACTACTGTTTCCCTGAATTCTTTCCGAACCACTTGTATCAAAAAGTGGAACCAACTACCTGTTGACATCAGGACCAGTACAACATTTTCTAGGTTAAAAGTTCAGTGTAAAAAATATCTATAAGACAATTTGAAATGAATTTGTTAAACTACATGTTAAACATTTATTTGATGTTATTAGATTGGCCAGCCTACTTTAGTTTTGAGTGCTCTGTGTGGTGTGGTTGTGTATGGGGGTGTGGCAATACGTTTAAGACCCACATTGATAAATTAAAAGTATTACAAAAGAAAGTAATAAGGCTTGTCACCAATTCCAACTTCCGACAGCCGAGTAAGCCCTTATTCCTTCAGTTAAAGTTACTACCAATTGATGAATTAGTATCGTTTCATAGTTTGGTTTCTGTGTTTAAACTTAGGTCTTGTCCACAATTTTGCCAGTTAAAAGAATTATTTGCCCTGAACTCACGGATTCATAATTACAACACACGTCAAAGAAACCTCTTCCATCGTCCTCATGTAAGGACTACTGTTTCCCTGAATTCTTTCCGAACCACTTGTATCAAAAAGTGGAACCAACTACCTGTTGACATCAGGACCAGTACAACATTTTCTAGGTTAAAAGTTCAGTGTAAAAAATATCTATAAGACAATTTGAAATGAATTTGTTAAACTACATGTTAAACATTTATTTGATGTTATTAGATTGGCCAGCCTACTTTAGTTTTGAGTGCTCTGTGTGGTGTGGTTGTGTATGGGGGTGTGGCAATACGTTTAAGACCCACATTGATAAATTAAAAGTATTACAAAAGAAAGTAATAAGGCTTGTCACCAATTCCAACTTCCGACAGCCGAGTAAGCCCTTATTCCTTCAGTTAAAGTTACTACCAATTGATGAATTAGTATCGTTTCATAGTTTGGTTTCTGTGTTTAAACTTAGGTCTTGTCCACAATTTTGCCAGTTAAAAGAATTATTTGCCCTGAACTCACGGATTCATAATTACAACACACGTCAAAGAAACCTCTTCCATCGTCCTCATGTAAGGACTACTGTTTCCCTGAATTCTTTCCGAACCACTTGTATCAAAAAGTGGAACCAACTACCTGTTGACATCAGGACCAGTACAACATTTTCTAGGTTAAAAGTTCAGTGTAAAAAATATCTATAAGACAATTTGAAATGAATTTGTTAAACTACATGTTAAACATTTATTTGATGTTATGTAGATTGGCCAGCCTACTTTAGTTTTGAGTGCTCTGTGTGGTGTGGTTGTGTATGGGGGTGTGAGGGTGTGGGTGTGTGTGTGTGTGTGTGTTAGTGTGTTAGTGTGTTTATGGTCTCCTTTTTATGTAGGTTTATCTGTTGCCATTGTATATACATTATGATTGTTCTGATATATACTTGCCATGTCCTTATAGTGTTAGTGTGTGAACTTACGTGGTACCTTGGTCTGCTGTCGGTGGTTTCAGTGACTGATCTGAATGTTCACTCAACTGATTATTATGATGGGGAATGTCACTTTACATCATTGGCGGTTGGCCTTTGTGCTGCTGAGTCCCAACTTATGTGTACCTTGCATAGGGCCCCACTGACAAGCCTTGCTTCTTTCGGGGTCCTAAAAACCATGTGAATTTTTGTATCAGCGATTTGTGTTATCTTGTTATTTATGTTTGGTTTTTGAATAAAATTGAATTGAATTGAATTGAACATACCTAAATACTGTGAGAAATCTATTTGTGTGGGATCTATTTTTGAAGCTTGACTAGGTCCTATATCAACAAAATACTCATTAAAACAGCACGCAACATCTCTAGGATCACAGAGTGTTTGTCCTTCACGTATAATTTGAAATGTTGACACCTTCTTTTGCTTTCCAATAACGTCATTAATAACTTTCCAAGTGGCTGACATGTTTCTAGTAGCATTTTTAAAGGCTTCCGTGTAATACATTCTCCGGAAAGTCTTATAATTTGTGTCAATTTATTTCTATATAATTCATATCGATTAACATAATCATTATTGGGATACCGTAAGCTATATTTATATAACGCATTTCTTTTCTTAATTGATCGAAAAATCCCCTTTGTTATCCAAGGATTTTTAATTTTTCTATTATTTTTCTTTTCAATTTTTGGGATATGTTTGTCGAAATAAGAAAGAGATATATTCCAGAACGTATCATGAGCAATCTTTAGGTCTGCGCAAAGTAATACATCATCCTATGTTTCCGTGATTAAATCGTCGTTAAGTAATGATATATTTTCTGATGTGAATTTGCGCGTCTTCTTATGTCTGTTTATTTGACATGGGACTACTGTGTGTCGTCACTGTGGATGAAAAATATAGGTCGGTAAATAATCAGAAACATCACTATACAAAGGACCAGATTTTGAATAATCTGTAGCAATATTTGTAAAAATATTATCAATCAATGTTGATGAGTTGGCCGTAATTCTTGAGGGCTTGACGATATTAAAGCGGTCATTTGTTTTGAGCGATCAGATGTTAATATGAACACAATTTCGTTATTATGCGGTGGAATTTGAAATTTCTGCAACCTATCAGTTATCATGCAAATCGGAATGTTAACGATATCGACGTGTCTCTTCATCGTATTCGGGTTTTGTTTTTTTTTTTCAAGAATATCCATCATACACCCACTGGACGGAGAAATGTTCCATCAGTTATATTTGTTTTGTTTTGCTTATACACTGTATTTATTTATTTTTTTCTGAATTTTAATCTCACAGATTTGGGGAGTGTGGTACGCTGTTCATGGACAAGTACTGAATGTACTTCCGAGAGTGCGGTGAAGCTAATATGCCGAGGTGGGTAAACGGAGTGGAAATTATCATAATACTATGCTGTATCTTCTGGAATGACATTTAACTCCTGACATTTGTAAGAATGAGAACGCTGCTAGAAGTCTAAAACACAATCCTGTATGTAACATTACTAGTTTGTACTTCAAGCCGCCAGGCGATGTGCCTTAAAATGTTCACACACTTACACAGTAACAGACAAACACATCAGCTTTCCACTGTCAGCTGGCCATGTGCTGCTCTGTGTAGTTGGGTCAACTTCACAGGCACTCTCAGATTCTGACAGTCAATATGAATCAGTGGCCTTTTTTAACAATTCAGAATTATGAGGGATTAACAGCTTATTCAGTAATAGTTTCAAATACTTGGAGCAATGATGAAATTTATGTGAACAGCTCTTATTTCATATAAATAAGAACAAAATTATACTTTGAGAATCTTCTACTTCTCGCGGGTAATGTTTTGACGCAAAAGCAGACAGCTGCAATTGTACCAAGAAAGTGAAAAAGCAACCACATTTATGTATCCAATGTGAGGTTGTCTTCCCCAGGATAGTTGCCCTCTAATGGTCAGCATACAAATGAAACTCCACCTTTTCAAAAGCCATTTTCAAAATTTATTTAATCATCGATTTCTTGATATATTAAGATAATTTCATATGTGTTTTTAAGCGTCTCTAACGAAAATCAAACTTAAACCAGCTGAGGTTTATTTTCACACTCTAATTTTGTTTCTGCAATATTTTAGGCCTACTAGAAGACATTATTGTATCTCTCGTATCGTGATATGTCCATAATGTGTAAGGCTCTATGAGACCTGTTCTCACAAGATATTATTCTGTGTTTTTGGTGCATGTGTCTTTTCCGATATGATATCTCCAGCATAATAACCTCTAAAATTAATGCAGAAAGAATTCAAGAATTGCAGGTGCAACTCTCATGAAAGTACAATCGCCGCCCATTTTTGTGAAAACGATAGCATAGGTATAATGAATGAATAGAAATTTTACCTCCCTTTTCCTGCTCTGATGACGCTTTATTCGAGTTTGGTATTACCGTATTTAATTCGAGTTTGGTATTACCGTATTTAAATTATAGAATTCTTGCTTGGGGAATACATATTCGACATTATAAACAAACTTTTTCTTTTGCAAGAGATGGCGCTCAGAATTGTTTTCAACCTTCATATCCGAGCACTGATAAGTTGTTTCCTGAACATAAAATCCTGAAAATAAAACAGTTGTATTTATTTCAACTTGGTCAATTTATGTTGATTAGAACTTCAACAACCTACCCAAAATATTTCAGTCTTTATGTCACCGTAACAGCCACGTACGTAACTATCCCACGAGACGAGACGATGAATTTCATATTCCCTAGCTTAGTGAGAACTGTACACACTCAAAATACATTTGTTTATACTCAAATTTTGGAATAGCTCAGGCAATACTATTAAAGAATTTGTTCAGTTAATTACATTTGAGTGAAACTCAAACTTTGAGTGAAACTCAAACTTTCACTCAAACTCAAGTTTGAGTGAAACTAAATGAAGTGAAACATATGTTTTTGTTGAAAAATGAAATAAACTTTGAACTTGAATTTGAGTAAAAAAAAAAAAAAAAAATTGATTTCCACATATTATACCAGTTAATTCCGTTTATGAAAAATCCCCAATGCTTCACCTGTCCTTGAGATTGTGTAGGGTGCCCACAGAACTTTTCCATTCCTTTCCTTTTCTTTCTCCATTCTTCCCTGCTCCTCTGTCCTCGTTCTTCGTTGTCCAGTAACTGTGCGTGTGCATTCTTCTTTATTTCTGTTATTTCTGTGTTTTGTATTGTTATTGTTGTTGTTGTCGTTATTGTTTTGTGTGGCCTCGTGTATATCTTCTCTTTTGGTTACGTTTTCCTGGCATACGCTGCCAGATTTATATTGTATGTGCCATAAATTTGCTATGTTGTATATTTTATATGTTTGCATTCTAAAATCATAGTAAGTGTTGTTTTAGTACCAGCATCATAATGAGCAAATGTGCAATGATATATAGATGAATTTGATATGACTATGATCTATTGGTATAACAAATTGGTCGTTGTTTTGTTTCAGTGTTCCACGTCTTACAATCTTAATTGGCCTTTCAGTGGAACACTGTTTTCCTTCGTTATGATTACTTACTTTTTTGTTACCATGACAAAGTGTGTATTGTTTCCCTTTTTTATGACATCATTCGTGCATATACTTTAGAGTGTATTCGAAAAAATAACTTTTTTTATAAGATGAATGAAAGACAAATCGACAACTTGTACCGCTTAATGATGCTTTCTTTTCTTTTTTGATGATAGAAATAAACAAACTATTGAATTGAAAAAAATAATTGAATAGACGTACGCAATGTATATAAGGAAGTGGTTCTTTCAATTTCAAGAGAATTTTTATTCGTAAGTTTTGTATTTCTCCTTGCAGAACCTGGGTATCTCGGATGCTACAACGGATTAACGGCCACACAAGTCTTAACTCTACTTCGTAGAATGTTCAGACATGACGTGAGGACCGACATGGAGTGCGCCTCCATGTGTCGCGAACGAAGGAATAACGGTGATATAGCGGTTATTCACAAAGGCGCGTGTCTGTGCGTCCCATCAGAGACAATTACTGACTTGTCCTCTTCTCAAACTAATTTTCATACGTGGTCATGTCCAAGCATGGCGGACCTCAGATTTGAGCATGCTGTATATTATGCATTCAATGGTAAGAGCTAAATAAAAGTGATAACAAATGTTTTCTTTCTTTCTTATCGCATTTGTTGTCAATCGCATGTTCGCCCGAGATGTTCGCGTGATATACATTTGTAATTGTGTAGGTGTAAAACACGTATTAGGGGAGTGGTGTATCCCCCTTTGCAGGACCTTCACAGCTCATAGCTTTCATGGTCACTTTGAAATACTTATGACATCATAAACACCAGACAAAATGTAGTCCCTATGGCTTCCTTTTTTTTTCAACAACATGATTGTTAAACGTGGATTTACATGAAACAATTGTGTCATTCATTCACTTGTCTATCGCTCTTGTTTTTAACGGTCTGTCGTTATTGCTTTGACCTGGGGCCCGTTTCATAAAACTTGTCATTATTGACAAGTTGTCATCAGTTGTGACAAGCTACTGAAATCCTTGCATCCGATTGGCTGAGAGCAAATTTGTCATAGAAATTTGGCAGTTGTCACTGATGACAAGTTTTATGAAACGGCCCCCTGATAAGCTCATTTTCCCTGGGTTATGATGACATAATTTCCAATAGAAACTTGCGAGATATAGCTAATCAAACAGATTCCGTGCGGACGTCATGGAAGCGGGTTGACTAAAAGGATGTTTTTGATCCTCATACCTTTTTTGCCTGTTCATGGCTGTCTTTATTCGTATAGTTTCATACGGATTTTGCGACCGACTTGGCATTGTCCAGAACGGCGCATGGGATTCTACCAACACATGGTTTGGTTCCCTGGCAACCCTCACCTGTGACCAAGGATTCATCCTCAATGGCAACGCGACACTGCAGTGTGTGGGACTACCTGGGCGGTCGACTTACTTCCCAACTTGGAATTCGTCGATCCCATCTTGCGAAGCGGTCAGGAGTAAGTTTTTGCTTTGTTTTGTTTCTTCAAACGAAGATGGCCATTCTCCATTCGCTTTAGTAACTTTTTTTCTCCTTTAAGGACGTTCCTCAATTACGTTTGTGCGCATCCTAGCTGCGCAGGTTGGTCAGTGGTAGTTGAGCTGTGATACTAGTAGATCGAACTAGAGTGTAGTAGTCGTACGTACGGATACCCGACAGTTTCCCACCGCGGCCGCGCTGGGCGGCCTCGCTCGGCCCGTGTGCCGACTGTACGCATTACGTACTACACACAGTAAACTGTTCAGCGGTCCGAGCCGCATATCATATACATGGTCATGGTAGCACAGCACTGATCGACGGAATCGGAAAGCTTGGAAGTGGAAGTGAGCTTTTTCCCTTTTAATTCGGTAGATCTGTTTTGTGACATGCAGTTCATTATCTGTTTATCAACATGATCAAGTCGTGTACATAGTTGGGGACTACTAGTCTACTAGACTAGGTGCTAAAAGATAAGTGTTAAAAAACCAAAACAAAAAACAAAAAAGAAACATGTGGCACATTTTTTATCTTTAAGTTTAACAACTGAACCTATCTGAATATCTCTTTTATAATCTAAGTTAGATCTAAACTTGTCATTACTTTTACCACTCAGATATTAATTTTGATTACCAAATCTAGTGTAACAAAAGAAGATTCAAAGAATCATGTTGGGGGGTGGGGGTACTCAAGGTACATCGCCATAGTTTACAACATACCAACCACTGCAAGAACCATTAAATGCAGTCTACAGTCAACGCTATTATATTAAGATCTTTTTTCCTCTGGATGACAGACTACTCTCAAAATTCCCATTTCCTTATATTTCTTCTTCTTCCTCCTGTATCACTTTCTGCAGGGGTACAGCAAATGGGAAAAACGAAACAAAACAAATTAACGTGTCAGTGTGGAGTTTTCCCCAATTGCATCCACATAATATCATCACGGGCTATGCAAGGGAAATAAAATAAAAAAAACACCGCACATGGACCTTCTTTCTTTTTAAATTTTTTCCACCCTATCACTGCAATTTTGACAAGTTTGTTGTTGTTGTTGTTGTTGTTGTTGTTGTTGTTGTTGTTGTTGTTTTAATACATGGGGTTTTGAGTGTAAAGCATGAGATTCATGAAACCATCCTATCAGGGTATCACTGCATTGGTTCCTGATCAGATTTGGGGGTCTTACAATGATTTCTGTCGCAAGGAGGCGCTGCTAGCACAAAAACGAGCACATGACCCCCCCCCCCCCATATTTAATATTGTTCTGCATTAAAGGGATGGTACAGTGGAGATGAGAATTGGGCTTTTAATTTTTTGCGAGATACCAAGAAAACACTTATGATACAGAACAGACCATACCATTTTAAGAGGAATTCAACGTTTATTTGATAAAAATCGGGTTTGGAATGACTGAAACATCCAAAAACAAAGTAAAATAAAGCCATCGTAATAAAGTGTGGGCCCCGCACTTTATTAGAATCGCTCTTTTTTTGGATATCTCAACCTTTTCAAAATAGTAGAGCAGTTAAGCCCTCAAAATCACGTGAATTGTGCAAAATTTGACTAAAGCATGAAACTTTCACCAGTGTTAGTACATACCATAAGATTTATTTTAAGATCGGGAGGTAAGTCTGATTTGACCTCTGATGACCTCTAGAGGTCAATGTACTTTAGATATCAGAAAATCGATGTTTTTAGATATTTGCGAATGATATATGTGGTTATGTTGCACTAAACATGCATTTATACCACAGAGAAATCATTTCCAGATTCAACAGAGCACTGACAGGTTTTTACCTTTGAACCCTGATGACCTCCAGAGGTCAATGAACTTTAAATATCAAAATATCGATGTTTTTAGACATTTGTGAATGATATATGTGGTTATGATTCACTAAACATGCATCTATACTTCAGGGAAACCATTTTCTGATTCCACAGAGCATTGACAAGTTTTAACCTTTGACCTCTGATGACCTTTGGAGGTCAATGACCTCAAAATATTATATTGATCTGTGATGTCATTGGTTAATGGTAACCATTGTAAAGATGTACAAAACAAGCATATATGTCTTACAATGAAATTGTCTTCATATTCTAAAGAGCAGACAGGTTTCTACCTTTGGCCTCTGATGACCTTGAGAGGTCAATGACCTCAGAATATCAGAATATTGAAGTATGACATCATTGGTGAAAGGTCAAACATGGTAAAGATGTACAAAACAAGCATATCTGTGTACAATGACATCGTCTTCATATTCCAAGGCACACAGACGAGTTTCTGCCTTTGACCTCTGATGATCTTGAGAGGTTAATGACCTCAAAGTATCAGAATAGTTTGGCATCATCAATGGTAAACATGATGATGTTCTAGAGAGCACTCGTAGGCCCTGTTTATTAATGAGCCATTACCGTTCACTTTTGAAAATCACACAAGGTCAAATACCTCGAATGAAATGTGAGGATGTTAATATTGATATTGCGATTATAGTTAATAGTTAATAATTGTTTATAATGTAGGGCTTACAAACCATGCATTTCTGTTACCAAAAAAGTGGCTACTCATTCCGCAGAACTTTTCAGGTAATTATCTAAGTCGGGCATGTGCACAGAGCAAGGGGTGTCGATCTGTTTTCACGTGGGGGGGGGAACTTGGAAAATATGTAAAAGCATAAGTTCATGGTGCAAAGTAATGAAGAGGAGGGGGAGGGGGAGGATGTGGGTGGGGGATTGGATTTTTGCAGGTTTAGACCTGAAATCAGTGATTCAGTGTAGCTCTTGTTTAATGTGTGCGTCATCACTTATACGGAAGTTGATGGGGTGTGGGCGCATCTCACCTACCCTCCTCCCAAAGACGAAGTTTTTTTTTTGTTGTTTTTTTTTTTAAGAATCTGATGCATACGTTTTGGGAAATATTTGGAAAATTATGGATCACCAAGGTGTACCAAGTCTATATGGATGGGAACCCAGCAAGCGCAGCGTTGGCGAGGGTAGGGTATTCCACTCCCATTCGAGAGAGCTCTTGTATTTTGAGAAATGAGATTCAACGACCTGGCACACAGGCACTTTTGAAGGAATACCTCAAAATTTGTATCAAAAAGGTGTAGTAAGTCAGCCATCTATGGAGGGAGACCAATCGACAGAAGGATGGGGGTGGAGATATCCCCCTCCCACATTATGGAGCTTTTGCATTCTTTTGTTTGCAATTCAATGATCTCGTGCCACTCTTGGTTGAACTACCATTTTGAAAAAAAAAGTCCATACCCAAATGTGTAGCCATAATCAATGCATGGAGGAGAGGTTGATACAGCGAGAGGAGAGTATGAAAGGGGCTGTCCCCCAATCCTTCCCATGCGAGGGAGCCTTTGCAGTAAGAATAGAAATGTTCCCCAAAAAATCTAGTATACACATTTATGATGGAATATTTGGGAAATTATCAGTAAAAGGAGTGTACCAAATCTCAGGGTAGAAACCGAGGAGGGATTGTTAATTGAAAGATACACTACCCCCTCCAACAAGAGGGATTTGCTTTAATATGTCGGAACTGAAATTAAAGATCTAGTACATACTTTGTGATGATATACATAGAACGAAAATGGAACAAAAGCACTGAGCGTATATGGAAGGGGACATAACGAAAGATAGTGTGGGGGAGGGGGTATGCAAAGGAGATTCTGCCTTTTAATCTGGTGCATACTATAGCTGAAATGTTCAGTGACAATTCATTTTCTGTCAAAAAAGTGAAGAAAAAAAATCTCCATCTCAGGAAATACTTGGAGGCAAAGTTTTATGTCCCCACCATTCCCCCTCCCATATTTTCTCGGGAGGCGGGGCAAATGCCTCTTGCCCTCCAAAATGAACAATCGTGCATATATATAGGAAAACCTTTTCATCTTTGGAATTCAAATGAAAATATCTCTTAAAAACATTTTTCATAGAATAAGGGAAATTATCATTCCCCAAAGTATGTTATATCTGTGGAAGGAACCAAGCAGGGGGAAGGAGTCTATCGAAAGGAGATATCCCCTCTCACAGAAGGGAGATTTTGCATTTCAGAATTAAATTTTAACAATCCGATGCACACTTAAAGTGAAAAACTTGGGCAGTTTTCTGTCTCAAAAGCAAAAAGCAAAAACCAACAATGCCACACACAGTTCAATTTTGACTTCCATCTAGGACAATGAGCGGTTACGTTTTTCTCAACTACACTGTAATATCAAAATCTATTGAAAAAACACGGTGGCGGCTGGGTCTAACACATTATCATTCCTTTTCGTTGGAGATCCATGCGGGATGGTCAAAACAAACATAAAAAACAGATATCTCAGACCTAATTGTTATAACAAAGCATCATATCCTCATATACCCAACCCAACCCTCTATGTCCAGACAATGTAAACCACCCCATGGACTTACTTGGAGCTTTAGAATATCCTTTGTCAAGAGAGAGAGAGAGACATCCAAACCTTTGCAGTGCCGACTAAGATCTGCCATGGAACTGATTGGTATTGGCTCTGCATCATTGACAGCAGATCTCGTTTCCTATTCTCCTCCTCCTTCTTCTTCGTCTTCTTCTTCTTCTTCTTCTTCTTCTTCTTCATTATACTGTGTAATCTTGTAATATTCTGCCATGGAGCCTTTTCTTAATTGGTTAAATAAGGTATCCAAAGAGCTATATGAAGCAAAAAACAACAAATAAATGCAAAAACAAAAAGAGAGAGACATATGTATCTTTAATAACAGAGCTGAATATTGAGTATCTCTCTCCTGAAGTGTTTCAAAGAGATACAAGAGACAGTGGCCGAGAGTAGCCGCCACCTTTTTTGGGAGTAGGCCTACTTTGTGTTCTTGCAAATGATGCCTGACATTTTTGGTCATTTGCCCTTTTTGAAGAATGCAGCAATAGAGCTACAACTTCCTGCGGAGTGGATATTGTGGGGTTCTTGATGCAGAACATCATCGCTGAATTTGCCTGTGCTGTACTTTCTTACAGGGATTGCCATTGTAGTTTTGTTTTGTTTTGCTTTGTTTTATTTTGCAAGTGTGGCTGTAACACTGCTTGTTTTGCATATGATGGTCATTGCAGCTAAAGAGTGCATATCTTCTCTGGATCATTCCAGACTTCATGATGTTTCACCTGGGTGAATGGATCCCAGATGATGCATGCATATTCCAGGACAGTCCTGAGCGGCATGGAGTAGCAAAACACCTGAACTTTATGATACTCGTATCTTCGTCTGGAGAGAGTCTTTGGTTGAAGTATAACCTTTTCAAGCTGCTGTGGCGATTTGATTCCAGCTGAGCATCCTATTGGAACTCCAAAATATTTTGCACAATCCGCTTTCTCCATGGTTTGCCATGAATGCTTATCTATTCCCTTGGTAGGTCTCGGATGGCAATAGCTAGTTGCAATACACAGGATTGCTTCATGTGGAATGCATGTTGGGCCTCACAGTATGTCGAAGTTTTCAAGATGGTCCATGATGTCGCAGCTGTGGACTGTATACTCCAGGACCATAAGTCATTCATCGCAGTCATACTGTAACAACCCACCAGCTTTACACTGGCCAATACATGCCCACCAGCTGGAAACTATGCTAATATTGCCCATGAGCTTGACACTTAGGCAAACCAGTCCCATAATGAGTCCGACAGATGGGGGAAAAGATCTATGAGACTTACACTGAATAGATTAAACACTCTGTATATCAGTCTCGTGGGCCTTGTTTTCCTTGTCGAGATAATGGCCATATTTGCCTATATTTGCTAGTCTACATAACTTACCCAAACATAACAGTTATATTTGAGGTCACTGCCATCACTCAAGAAACTTAAGCTTTATTTCTGAAGTAATTGACCTCTCACATTTCAGAGACCTGTTACTATAAACCAATGCTCTGTGGAATATGCATACATACTTTGATCAAAACGTCAATGCGTGATTTGTACATGATTAAGCATTTACGATTACACCAATGAAGCCAAACATCAATACAGGTAAGCCTACACATGTGACCTCAGTGACCTCTCATTGTCCTGAGAGGTCAAAGTTGGATATAATGCACAGGCTAATGACCAATGTTCCATGGAATGACAAGATTCTTCTATTATAGCATAAATGATTGTACATCGGGTATTACAAAGTTGACCATTGACTATACATAGAATATCAATATTCTGATATTTTGAGGTCATTGACCTGTCACCTTCCTCAGAGGTCAAAGGTAGAGACACGTGAGTAATTTCTCTTGCTCTGTGGAATAGGAAAACAATTCAATTGTAATACAAATGAATATAACATCTAAATCATGTTTGTCATCAACCAATTGCACCAAACATCAATGTTCTGACATTTTGAGGTCATTGGCCTCATCATAGGTCATCTGAGGTCATCAGAGGTCAAAGGTAGAAATCTGACTCGAAAGGCTCAGTGGAACATTGAGGCAATTCCTCTTACAAAAATTAGTTTTTAGTACATAATTATCGTGTTTCAGTTATGAGTGACGCATTAAAATATCAATTTTCTGACATTTTCAGGTAATTGACCTCTGGAGGTCATCAGAGGTCAAAGGTAGAAACCTGCCAGGGCTCTGTGGAACATAAAGACAATTTCACTGTGACAAAATTAAGTTTTAATACATCATTACTGTGTTTATCATTAACCAATGACGCAAAATATCAATTTTCTTAGATTTTGAGGTCATTGACCTCTAGAGGTCATCAGAGGTCAATTCAGACTTACCTCCCGATCTTAAAATTAATCTTATAGCATGTACTAACACTGGTGAAAGTTTCATGCTTTAGTCAAATTTTGTACAATTCTTCGGCTTATCTGCTCTACTAAAAGCAATTTTCATCAAATAAATTGAATTCCTTATAGAATTACGTGCTCTTTCATATTTTATAAGAGGTTTCTTATTATCTCACACACAAAAAAAAAAAAAACTGTTAGAAACCTGAAATTAGGTCTCAACCAAAACTATACGATCCCTTTAAGGAACCCTTCTTCTACAATCTGATCAAGTTTTATTAAAATGACATGGGCTTTGAATGTACAGCATGACATTCATGAACACCACCTAATCAGGGCACTCAGGATAGGTTTATTACCAGATTTTTGGGTCCTAGGATGATTTCTGTCATATGGGGGTGCTGCCAGCACAAAAATGAGCACACGAATCCTCCATTTTTATTGTGTTTCTGCAATTAGCAAGCCTTCTTCTACAATTTTGTCAAGTTTTGTGAAAATGACATGGGTTTTGAATGTACAGCATGAGATTCTTGAACCCACCCGATCAGGGTTTCCCTGGATAGGTTTATGACCAATTCTTCGGGTCTTACAATGATTTCTGCCGCATGGGGGCGCTGCTAGCACAGAAACGAGCACACGAACCACCCATTTTTTTATAACTTTTCTGCATTAAGTAGCCCTTCTTCTACAATTCGGTCAAGTTTCATAAAAACGACATGGATTTTGATTATACAGCATAAGTTTTTTGAACCATTAGCCTACCCCAAACAGAAAATGTTCCTGACGAGGATTTCAGAAATTTCGGTGGTTTCTGCCGCGTGAGGGCGCCGCTTGCTGAAGAATGAGAGTGTAAACCCGAAATGAAAACTTTTTCCTCATTTTGAGTACCTTTCTGTGCAATTCTTGCAAATTTGGAGAAAATAAAGCGGATATATTTCTTCCTATTTTTGATTAGGGAGATATCATATATGTGACAGTGCACCTCAAAACAAACAAAAAGTCGCCAGACATGAATTTTTAGTTAAGTCCATATTCTGAAAGAGCAGACTTTAAGCTTTAAAATAATGTATAACTCAAATCAAATGGACTCTCCTAACCTATCTAAATATTGGAAAGAAAGCACAAACTCAGGAAAAGTGAGAACTGAGAAAAGAGGCTCTGAAGTACGGTGTCTATTCAAGCGCTTAATCTTTACTAAACCGTGCTGGCTGTGCAATGAATGGGGCAAAAAACAGGAAGTAAACCACCAGAGTAACAACAATGAAGGGATTATCAGATTGAAGTGAAATTGAGCATGCCTCATTAACACATTCTGTCCATAATCAATGCCAACTTTCAAAGCAGTAGCACTATCCTTTCAAAAGTTACTAGTGTTGAAAGTGAAGAGTGTGGACTAGGTTTTTCAGAAATGAAAAAAGGATTCTAAAGACACACATAACCACACTATTCTACCAAAATGTTCGAGATAAACTGCTAAAAACACACACTTTCCTGCCCGTTTTATGATACCAAATTTTAGCATAATGTAAAAGAAGACGCGCTCTTTCAGAAGATATGAAAAAGTCAAGTTCGGCTAGGTTGACCCATTTCACTTATTTTCAGTCCTCACGCAAGATCAGTGTGTGCGACTTTATGTTCGTTTTGAGGTGCACTGTCACATATGGTGCAAGAAATGCTGAGCATACAATTTTATTACAGAAGCTTCAAAACAGAGCATGACGAATAATATTAGGAATAAGTCCGTATAGACATTTTCAGTCAGAGAGCTGCATGCACGTCTAGGCTGGAAGTCACTAGCAGCTCGGCGTTGTTGCCTCTTGAACACTATGGGTTTTAAGGCATTACATGAATTTGCACCTCCATATTTAAAAGATCAATTTCACTATTGTCATTTTAAGTATTCACTCAGGTCAACCGGTGAGTTAGCATTGCCAAAACCTAGGACAGAATATTGTAAAAGAACTTTTTACTATAGGGGTGCTGTGCAATATAACAATCTCCCTCCAAATTTAAAAGTTGTTTATAGTCCTGCTTCATTTTTTAGTAAGTTAATATCATTTGTTCCAGATTTTTTATAATCCCTCCATAGTATAAGTTTATTTTCTTTGTAGCTCAGTCAATATACTTTTTTTTCTCTTGTCAATGATATACTGTACATATTTTTGCAGTTTGAATCTTTTTATCCTGATATCAATATCAATTTCATGTTAGAACCCCATGAAAGAACAGCTATGTCTTCGTAGACTGAGTTGAATGGGCTATCCTACCGTACATATTCGTTGCTTATTTTTTCTCTTGTTTTCTTCCCTTTTCAATATTTGATGCATTCTATGTTTTAAGCATATATTCTTCTGTTGATCATATGTTGTATATTGCTTGTCATACTTTTACTGCACTCTTTGTTTTTTGCATGAATTTACGGTGAATAAATGAATCAAATCAAATCAAATCAAATTTTGATGGAATTATGGACCAAGTGCAATATTTTCATTACTACAATACGTGTACTTAATACTGTACTTTGTTTTAGTGTTATGTTGCTTGTCCTTCAGTTATGTATACATATCTATTTTCCTTCACATGTGAAATTTTTAATGGAGACTGTTGCAAAGATTTTTATGCCGTAGTGCATGACAATAAACGATCTGAATCTGAATCTGAATCTATTTGCCATTGCAGATTTTGTTGCCTATCATCATGACCTTGATCCTGCAATGCTATCATTTTTTGTACTGGACGGCAGAATGCAATATGCGTCAAAGTCCCGTAGAAGAAAAACAAGTACACGACCCTGTGGTTTTATTTGCATATTTGGGTTTTGCATGGGTCAAAGTTACGTTATGGAAAATTTGAAGAAAATGACATGGATTTCATTTTGACTGAGGAACGTCCTTAATTCCCTGTGTTTGTATTCCTGTGGTTCTTGAAGAAAGGCGGTCTATGTAAATGTAAAAGTTAATGGTTTGAGTCAAAAGAACACTCACCAGAACCTACTGGATAGAGTGTTCCTTTTACAAAGTAAATGCTGGTTTGAGTCAAAAGAACACTCACCAGAACCGACTGGATTCTACAAAAGAAAGCTCTCCGTGTCATCTGTTATCCTTCCGTACCCTCTCACTCAAATTTGTTATTTGCCTCTAATATGCTGCTGAAAATTAAAGATTTGTATTTATTCAATTTGGGGGAGTTTATGTATACGTACAGCAACAACTCATTTTCGATTCTATGTTTCAAAGAAATCAATCATTCCATGAGCATCCCACTCGACGTTCCAATGAATTTCATTTACCTCGTTACGAACGATTCTTGCTAAGAACACACTTATTTATACTGGCCCAACTTATTGGAAATTTTTTGAATAATGATATAAAAAATGCACCCTCCATATATTCATTTAAAAGGAGATTAAAATTTTTTTATTGCAATTTTTTGATCCCACGGAATTGAATCATCCTGTTGGCTTATTTTAATTCTTGTTCGAAGAATTTTGATTATAAATAATAATATGCTGTCACGTATTTTCTCGTCCCTGTTGTCCTGAGACACTTACAGATTAGATTCGACTTTATTTGTATTACTTCTGCATCTATTTCTCTCTATTTTTCTATATTTCCGTTTCCTTTTCACGCATCCCATTATTTTTTTCGATATAATTCTGTCGAGAATCGCAGGATCTGTTTTGCCTTTCTGTCCGTTGTATTGTCTTCCTGTTATGTTGAGTCTTGTCTCGTTCTGTCTTGTATTTTAGTCCCCCTTTATAAGTTTTGTCGTCCCAGTAACGTTTAATGTTTATTCGCCTGTGGAGGTGTGTCTGTCTGTTACTCTGTTTTCTTAGTGGGCTTCCAGACTTTTTTCCTAACTTTATTCCCAACCTTTTTCCCCTTATTGCATCATTTTTTATTGACATTCTGTACCTGAGGGGCCCACGTTCTACAAGCATTGTCTTTTTAGTGGGTCCCTCCATTTTTCGATGTTTTGCGTAATGTTATATCGTCTGTATCACTTCAGTCAATCAATTTTCATTACAACGTATCTGTTACCCCAAGGTTCCACAATTATGTTTTCGCAATTTACTTTGTTTTGATTATGCAACCTTTTTTTCTCTTACCAAAGAAAGTTGAATGTTTATGTTCTTTTCAAAAATGAAATAAAGTTTGAATGAATTAAATCGGAAAAAAGAGAAGCACAACACAAAGATTAAAGAGAGAGAGAGAGATTGATTGTGGATAAAAGAGAATCCTGTTGGTAATGAAGGCAATTTAAGAGACAACGTACTGTCTCCATCAACATTAATATCATACTGTGCTTCGTTTCTCAAACCCTGCCTGTACGTCCGCTGTACATCAAATGACGATCGGTGAAGTACACTGTAGCACCACAAGTAAACAAAAAAGAAGAGAAGACGATTAGTGAAATTTAATTTAAATTTGCAAGGAAAAGAAAAGTCAATCTTTGGAGACTAGTTCCACCAGTGTATCAGGTTTTAAGTCAACATAGGATTTAATTGTTTCTTGCTTTCTCGAGTAACTGGAGATGTTATTTTCAAGACAGAGATTGAAAAATACAAGTGAGCTGGAAAAACAAGTAAATATAACAAAATAGACAAAAATCTTCCCAGACAAGAGTATTCTCGTGAATAGCAAATACTGTGAATTTTCATTATTTCGAGTAATCAAAGTCTGTAATTGACACTATCTCTGATCGTTTATTCTTTGCTCCCAACCACATTGTAGCCCCTGAGATATTTTGCCAGCATCCTGGTAACGTGTCTAACGGAGAATGGAACTCAACCGAAACGTCACTGGGATCTTCAATAACTCTCACTTGCGATGACAATTACGTCATCAATGGCAGTGCCACGGTGCGATGTATAAGATTTCCTGACAATAATTCGCTTGACTGGAATGCATCGTTACCAACCTGTCTGAATTTAGAGAACATGTCTCAGGGTATGCCACTTGCTTCATACAGTGTACAAGAAAAACACTGTTGGCAATTTTCATCTCGCACTTTTCACATGCATGTAAAATATGAGCTATACCGTTGTAGGCTACTCAAGTGCACGTGAGCTAATTCCCTCAACATCATTTATAAAGCCAAAATAATGTCTGTATAAATGCCATGATATTTTATAACAGTTTTTCTTCATAATTGTTCTTTTTATCATTTAGAAACGCCCACACAAACCTTTCAAAAAAAAACTCAGAAAATTACATCTGCTGTCTATCGTGCTATTTAAAGTATCAAAACTAAGAAAGTGCTTGCAGCAATAGAAAAGACACTCTTTTTAGGGTAAGTGTGTGACCCTGAAAAGGGCCTACCCAATCCTGACGTTTCGGCAAGCATGTTCTCACCGTTCTCAATCGAATGAGGACGGTGAGAACATGCTTGCCGAAACGTCGGGACTGGGTAGGCCCTTTTCAGGGCCACACACTTACCCCAGAAAGAATACGTGGTGCACCGTTAAGCCTTCTACCACCCAACGTTCTACCGCCACGGAAGCCTTCAAAGATCTAATAGTAGGCCTAATAATAATTGAAAAGACAGTTGAGGACACCCTTTTTTTTTTTGTTAACAGAACATATTTTCAATGTTACCATGTTACTATAACAACGCATCGAAACAAGTATGTTAATCATTTGTTTTGTTGTGTTTTTCTCATTACCTTTTGAGGCAAACACCGCCTCCCTCTAATAAATGTACAAAAACCGAGGTCCTTCTGAATTTACCTTCCAACCTGTGTTGCAATTCGTTTTTCCGATGGTTCTTTTTTTCCCGAAACTTCAGAATAACGTACCTACGGAGTGACACGACGAAAATGTTCATATTAACGAAACTTATTTCATTTCTGGAGTTACGAATTTCTGGGTACACAAAGTATATGTATTTCCAAAAAAAAAAAAAAAAAAAATCTTCGAAGTAACGAACATTATCCCCCACCTGTTTCTTGCATTATCCACTCTTAAAAATAAGTGATTTACACCGGAGACAAGCACTTTGCAGTGGACATAAAACAGGTGACATCAAAAAGAATTATCTTGCCTCCCTAAGAGTAACTATTAGAATAAAAATCATGTTTTTTCTTATATAGATAATTTTCTTCTTTCCAGCTAATGAGTCGAACTGTGATCACCCTGGTAACGTCTCTCATGGAAAATGGAATTTGAACACCACACAGCTTGGATCTTTAGTCACTCTTGAGTGTGATGAAGGTTACATCATGAACGGTAGTGTAAACTTGGTTTGTGTCAGGTCGACACACCGGCTAGTTTGGAACGCATCGACCCCGTCTTGCCAACCACTTAAACGTAAATGTTTAACCTTACGCCTGTGCTATATTTTACACGAAAGAAGCCTCTAGTGCGTCCTATGATATCACATAGTTTTTGTTGTGTGTGTGTGTTAATCTGAGTTTACTTTAAAGTAATCGTTTGCCCGTAGGCGTCTGGGTTGATATGAAGCTTTTTATGTCAGTTTGTCTTACGAGTGCATCATATGTGCACTGAAGAAGTATTGAAACGTTCAATTAATGGTAGTAAGCACAGAACAGACGCCAAATAAGACAGCGTGAAGGAAATGCGCGCTACTAGAAGCAATGGGTGAGTGTAGCTTCTCAAAGTGTTAACATGTTCTGTAAAAAGTTTCAATTCTACGTTCATTGTCTCTCGTACAGTTTTTTACCCACTTCAAGACACGGAAATCTAAATAATGAAAATTTCAAGAGCAGTATTCCCTTGCGACTGCAGAATGTGTAAATGTAAATAGCCAATTAGTCTTAAATTTCTTAATCTCATAATTACCGTTGATGTTTCATTTTATTTGTGTGTAGACTTGGGTTTTTTTATTCTTTTTTATTTATTTTTTTTTTGGGGGGGGGGGGTTAGGATGAAAGTGCTTCTTTCGATTACAATTGAAATAACCTCTCCTGACAGTCACATTTACACTCACAGTTACCACAGCATAAAACTAATTAATTGTAAGAGATCATTCTCACACAGAGCTGCAGCAGCGTATAATAATATACCTAATGATTTACGTCAGCTTTCCACTTTACCAGTTTTTAAAGGGACCGTGCAGTTTTGGTTGAGACCTAATTTCAGGTTTCTAACATTTTCTGGTGAGATAATGAGAAACTTCTTATGAAATATGAAAGAGCATGTAATTCTATGAGGAATTCAGTGTTTATTTGATGAAAATTGGTTTTGGAATGGCTGATATATCCAAAAAGGAGCGATTCTAATAAATTATGGGACCCACACTTTATTACGATCTCTTAGTCTTTTGTTTTTGGATGTTTCAGTCATTTCAAACCAGATTTTTATCAATTAAACTTTGAATTCCTCCTTAAATGGTAGGTTCTGTACTATATAATAAGTGTTTTCTTGGTATCTCGCAAAAAATTAAAAGCCAAATTCTCATCTCCACCAATACTGTACCATCCTTTAAGTTCAATTTAGACAGAACCGAAATCCTTTCCACTTGATTTTTATGCCTCCGCCACGAAGTGGTGCCGGAGGCATTATGTTTTCGGGTTGTCCGTCCGTACGTCTGTCCGCATTCGTTTACGCGATAACTTGAGTAATATTGACTGGAATTTTAGCAAACTTGGTCCAAGTATAAAGTATGATAGGGCAATTACTTGATTAGATTTTGAGTGAAATCGGCCAGAGGCCAAAGGTCAAAGGTCAAGGTCAAATCATGAAATTGTATCCGTTTACGCGATAACTCAAGACTGGATCGAGCAAATTTCACCAAACTTTGTCTGAGGATGATGCATGATGGGACAATTACTTGATTAGTTTTTTAGTGAAATCGGACAGAGGTCAAAGGTCAAAGATCAAGGTCAAATCCTAAAATTTATCTGTTTACGTGATAACTCAAAACTGGATATAGCAGCATTCGCCAAACTTGGTCCAAGGATGTTGTATGATGGGGCAATTAGTTGAGTAGATTTTAGTGACATTGGCAAAAGGTCAAAGGTCAAAAGGTCAAGGTCAAATGCTAAAAATGTTGCTATTTCCCCCATATCTATGCAATGCCGTAAGGTATTTTCTTGAAACTTAGTGTAGACAGGTAATACTGCGTAAAGATTCTCCAGAGAGTTTCATGTCATAAGGTCAAAGGTCAAAAGGTCAAAGGTTAGGTGAAAATGTTGCAATATCACTTTTCTCACAAATAGTTCAGTGTATCTTCATGGAACATGGTACATACGCATGTACTGACTGGCAGGGATTATCTAGGGAATTTAGGGGTCATGAGTCAATAGTCAGGGGTCAAAGGTCAAGGTCAACTCCTCAAAATTTTGCTGTTTCCCTCATACACTACTATATGCAATGCTTGCATTATCAGTTTTAAAACTGAATATATACATGTATTACCTAATGGAGATTCTCTGGGAAATTTCCAGCCAGAAGGTCAAAGGTCAAAGGTTAAGGGTCAAAGGCCAGGTTAAAAAAAAAATCTATTTTGTATTGTGATTACACTCTTTCTTCATACCTTGAAAATTACTCAATGCATAAACTTTTAAAAGGGTCGGTCAGAAGTCACGTAAAAATTCTCAATTCCCCAAATATGTGTACCTGCACTCTTAGACAATTATAGCAAACCCAGTTCAAGGAAAGTGAACATTCAATATATTTCTGACAAACCTGTCATTTCAATATTTTGCCAATTATGTGAAACTGTCATCACACATTGTGAAGACATTGTACTATACACCTATTGGGAGAATCATGCATTATGGCGGAGGCATCAGTCGCCATAGCGACATTTCTAGTTTTTTTTTTTTTTTTTTTTTTTTTTTATGCTCCAAACCTATGAACAATATGTAATAATATGGTATATGTGTAGTCACAATGTAGTAATGTGTGTACGGTTCTATTTGTGATTGTGTTATATTTTATTCCATTATCACTCCCTGATTGTGTCAATTTTTTGTGAACAGGGCCCCATGGAAGACCAGAAGTGACTATCATTGTCACTACTCAAAATTTGCTATCCGCCGTATGTTTTTCTTTTCTTGACCTTTATGTATGGAATGTGGTGATTTAAATAAACCGAAATAAAACTAACAAACAAAACACTCCATTCTTCATCCCCTATAGTTTCTAGCGCACATTGTGCAACACACACAAAACAACAACAACAACAACAACAATAGATCGCCACAAACTGTACTCTTGTTCATGAGGTAGTCGTAAACAGGTACGCCTAAAAAAAAAAAAAAAAAAAAAAAAAAATGTTACAATTATCATTCTCCAGATTCACGTAACGCATCGAAATGTGATCATCCTGGTAAAGTATCGCACGGAAAATGGGATTCAGACAGCGTGCGGCTTAGATCCATAGTAGCTCTGGTGTGTGATGAAGGTTACCGCGTCAATGGTAGTGCGACGTTGCTTTGTATGACATCATCAGACTATGGTCAATCAACACACGCGCCAGTTTGGAACGCATCAACCCCATCTTGCGAAAAAGACAAAGGTAAAATCTGAGAAGATAATAGTCACTACGGCTACTGTAACATCAGATGAGCTTCCAATTTACAATCATATTTGTTTCATAATAATGTTCGCGAGTCCCTAGCTTTATATTCACTGAGTTACATGCACTTTCGCTTTATTCAAATCGCAAGCACCGGATAGACTCCGGTGATGGATGCAAACCGTGCAATTAAAAGCCAAAGGTACGTTAAAAGTACGTTATTTCATACTGTGGTTTTAAAGTATCTCGCAAAAAGTTAACACCCGAATCCTCATCTCAACCGATACTATTACCATTATTTAACTGGGAATACACGGGAGATTGGTCAGCTGATATTCATGAAGAATACTGTGATAGCTTCACTCTTATGCACAATCTAGAATTATGAAATTAGCCTATCAATCAATATAGCTTACATACTTTCCTATTCCCCGACAGCCTCTACTTTTTCATTGCTGGTTTTGTCGGCAGCTTTTTCTGCGGCCTTCATCACACTGCTTTGTCTCATCACTACGGTCTGTTATTTGAATAAGAAGAAGAAAAGGTTAGTTTGTGAAACCGATTTCAAGTGGTTTATTTTATCGTTATGGTCTCATATCTTGCAGTGTCAACAAGTAGGAGAGAACCAGTATTCTCTTTAACAGGGAGAGTGCTATAAGGACTGTCGTCGTTGTTTTAGTTCGCATTTATGGCTAAGAAAAATTAAACAAAAATATCCAAATAACAAAGGAGAAATATAGACATGCATTCTTTGCTGTAACATAATCATTGTAAAGCTTTTAAGGTTGCATGAATGAAGAAAAAACCAATACATGAACATTTGATTCAAGGAGGAAGGAGATTGAAAGTAATGCTTCTAGAGAGGTTTAATAAACATTGCGTGCAGAAGGCAAAGTGGCGAGAGAGACAGAGGAAGAGAAATATAGAGAGAGATGTTCACATTTATCAGTTCAAATGTGAACATGTAAATTACGCTTCCAATAGGGAGGATAGATTTTTTTTTTCGTCCAACTATTAACATGGTTGAAAAATTACTGCAGTGTAGTGTTCGTTGCGAGCAATTAATCACAAATTGTGCCCGTCCTTGATCTATTTGTTTCACTGAGATCCCGCATATTTGCCACTTAAAGCTTATCCTTGTTGATACTAAAAATATTGTACGTGTGTTTTAATGAATCATTACCAAAGTTGCACTCTTTTTCGTCTTAATATTTGCATGTGATTATATTGTGCATGTTATTCAGGATAGATTTGTTACAATATCCAGTTTGATTTCATGGGAGAGTATATAATTATATTTGAGCTGATAAGCAGAACTGTTTCGTCTTACTGCAGATACACACGAAGTCGACATCGGAATCAAACAGAGGACGATTACATGCAATCTCCAGTTCCTGGTAGTCTGGCAACCAATGATGCTTACCCAATGAACACATTGGTCCCGACAGACAACAATTCTACCAGCTTAGCGGGACGCCCCGTTCTTCCAGTCCCACCAGTCCCCGAATACCCCGCAAGTGGACGAGAGCTCTCGTTTCATCTCTACCAAGATACGGAGGAGATACTCAGAAATGTTGGGGAGAGACACCAAACGTCGGAGGGCGCCTTTTCAGAAGACATGTTCGGGGATCATAGTTTGGCCGCGGAACGGTTCAAATCTACGGACAAGCACTTACATGTAGCGCAGTGCTCGCTTGGATTATTACATCAGGATACTTCTAACAACGAGGATTATGGATACCATGAATTCGTCTCCAGTGAATTCGGCGGCGTAACAGCTTACGGAGGTACTGCGATGAATCAGGCTCATCTGTTTGATCCGACTGTCTACAACTCGCTGGATGATCTTGCACGGGGTCCAGTTGTCGGTTGTAAGGCGACGAAACCCCCAAAGGCTAAATGCGCACAGAGCACCAGCTCTTCGTGGGCCAAGGACAGAACAGACGGAGCAAAATTATCAAGACTCCCGGTCAAAGAACGTTCTGTGAAACGTCTTAAACGGAGCACTACACCCGGTGAAATTGAAAGCGACAGCACCGGCGCAGTGAGCCAACCAACCGGCGAATGGAAGCTGCAAGTTGATAACCGGTGCCACCCTATTCCCGACCATATTCTAGAGGAAGAGTCGTCGAACTTGCCCTTTGCCATAGGTCACCGCCCTTTGGCGCCCGAGGAAGTCTTATACTATCAAATGGGAAAAAGGGATCCTGACGACACTACCACAAGTCAGGTACCACGGACCCCTTCAGTATTCGACTCAGCTGACTATAGCCTGTTAAATCCGGACCTCTGTCAGGCCTACTATCCCGATCAAGAATATCAGACAAAAGGAGACCAAAAGTCCCGCGACAAATGTGACGAAGACCAAGGCGAAATGGCGATAAATTCAGGCAGGTATGAGGAACTGTATGCTACGGTCGATAAGCAGAGAGATGGACTGTATGCTACAGCCGACTTGGATGATTATAGCCCATTGAATCCTGATGGCCAAAACTGTCAGACGTACTATCCCGACTCAAATTATCAGACAAGAGGAGGCCAAAGATCCGACAATTGTGATGAAGACCAGGGGGAAATGGCGGTAAAGTCAGGCAGGTGTGAGGACCTGTATGCTACAGCCGACATGGATGATTATAGCCCGTTGAATCCTGATGGCCAAAACTGTCAGACGTACTATCCCGACTCAAATTATCAGACAAGAGGAGGTGAAAGATCCGACCACAATTGTGATGAAGACCAGGGGGAAATGGGGATAAAATCAGGTAGGTGTGAGGAACTGTATGCTACAGCCGACATGGATGATTATAGCCCGTTGAATCATGATGGCCAAAACTGTCAGACGTACTATCCCGACTCAAATTATCAGACAAGAGGAGGTCAAAGATCCGACCACAATTGTGATGAAAACCAGGGGGAAATGGCGGTAAATTCAGGCAGGTGTGTTGAAATGTATGCTACAGTCGATAAGCAGAGAGATGGACTGTATGCTACGGATGACTATAGTCTGTTGAATCCTCGCCAGGATTGTCAGGCGTACTATCCCGACTCAAAATATCAGACAAGGGAGGGCCAAAGATCCGACGAGAACTGTGATGATGACCAGGGAGAAATGGCGGTAAATTCAGGCAAGTGTGAGGAAATGTATGCTACAGTCGATAAGCAGAGAGATGGACTGTATGCTACAGCCAATTCGGATGACTATAGTCTGTTGAATCCTCGCCAAGATTGTCAGGTCTACTATCCTAACCCAGAATATCAGGCAAGACGGAACGACAGATATGACCTGGAAGACCATGAAAAAATGGCGGTAAATATAGGCATTTGTGAGGAACTGTATGCCACAGTTGATAAACAGAGAGATGGACGTACAAACGGAGACGGAAGTGTTGCCTCGCACCAAGGCATCACAGATAATAGAATCAGCGCCGAGAAGTCAACTTTAGAACTCTACGCAACGGTAGATAAGACAGGAGGAAAGTTCCCAGAGAAGACCTGTGCTGTGTCCGCAAGTAGTTGCGAGGAAGTATACGCAGAAGTGAATAAACAGGCAGGTGGACACTCAAACAGAAACGGGTCCGTGGAAGAGCATCAACTTCCAACGGGAGAAAACTTCATGGATATAAATTCTGTAGATGAAATCTACGCAGAGTTAGATGACATGTGGGGACAGTAGTCCACGAAGGCTGTTTATGAATATAAAACACTTTCTAGAAAGATCCATTGTACAAATAGCCCTGTGCATTGTTGTACAGTACGTAAACACGATATAAATTTAAGCAGTGAGCTTTGTTATAGGCAATGACAGAGTAAATATATAAAGTTTCGATAGATTGTGACATCAGGTTTGGTTGTTGAATATTAGGGCACTGTTGAATAGATTGCCATCGATAAGCATGCAAAAAGCTCAAAGAAAATGTATAGTTCTTCCTCACTTAAACGTACCATTTTCTTTTTACAAAAATGCACCGTAAAAACTTTCAATGTGTTAGAAATTCTCAAATGAATGTATATGCACGCAAACGCATACATCTTCATGTATAAATATCAGGAAGACGATTTACACGTGTTGCGAATGCCGATGTTCCGATGGAAATTACGGAAGCAATGTTAGTATTAGTATTAGTATTAGTATTAGTATTAGTATTAGTATTAGTATTAGTATTAGTATTAGTATTAGTATTAGTATTAGTATTAGTATTAGTATTAGTATTAGTATTAGTATTAGTATTAGTATAAGTGTTAGTATTAGTATTAGTATTAGTACTAGCATTAGCATTATGTGGCCCTGCATCACATCCCCCCCCCCTCCAGCAGTCACCAGACATGAATTTGTGTTGAGAATGGATTATAACATAGCAGATTCTAATCTTTAAAGTAACATATAATTCAATTCAAGTGGACTTTCGATACCTATCTAAATAAAAGAAAGAAAGTAAACACTCTCGAAAAGTGTGTGCTGAGGAAAGATGATTTGAAGTTTAGGGTCTATTCAAGTGCGTAATTTCACCCAGCTGTGCTCTCTGTAGTCAATGGAACAAAGAACAGGATATAAAACTCAATGGCAACCACTATAAAGAGATGATAAAACTAAACTAACAGTTTGTTGCAAATCATTATGCAGATTATATTCATGGCCGATACTGACTTCTAACCCAACAGCGTCAACTTTTATAAAATCATTGGTGTTAAAGTGAAAAGTGTTTCAAGGGTTTCTCGATCTAAAAACCTGTAAGTCTGATAAGGCTTACGCCAGACCAAAGCAATGCTTTCACCGAAAAAAAAGGAAAAAAAAATCCCATTCACTTCTTGATCTCAAACTCTATAAATTAACTAGACTGAAGAATTCATGATTTAGGTGTGAGTTTCTTCACTTTGTCTCCCTCCTCAAATTAAATTTGTTAAGATCGCAACTGCTGATCTGTAAATTGACAAACATGTCGGAAAAAGGAACCAGTGGGTTTCGAACCTGTCATCTATTGCTTTCCGGGCAACGACATTACAACCAAGCTGTCCCTGGTTGCCGGCAGTGACACGATGAACATGGGACAAATACCCAAGCTCCGAAATTCCGACATTGTTATGTCAAGTAGTCCAAGGCGGACTAGGCATCATAAATGAAGAAAGATATTATTCAGAGGAGTGAAGGTTCAGATGTGAGTTTCTTCAGTTTGTCTCCCTCCACAAATTAAAGGTCGGAATTTCGGAGGTTGGAGGGTGTTTGTTTCATGTTCATCGTGCTACTGCCGGCAACCAGGGACAGCCTGGTGCATGGTTAGTGTCGCTGCCCGGAAAGTAGATCAGCAGTTGCGATATTAACAAATTTAATTTGTGGAGAGAGACAAATCAAAGAAACTCACACCAGAATCTTCACCCCTCTGAATAATATCTTTCTTTCAAGAATTGATTTCTTTAAACGAAATATAAAAATAAAACTGAAGACTGACTAGGCTTTTCCTTTTTAATCTGTTCTGAGTCCTCATGAAAAAAAAATTACGTAGTGCGATTTTTTGTCGGTTTTGTGATGTATAAAGGTATAAATGTATAGATGAAATAGGACAGATTGTTCTCATACGTGACGTTCCTTCATGAAGAGGAAAGGACATTAAAAATTGCAACTGTTCTCCTGTTCAAACAATAAAACAAAGTCATATTGAGTAGGCATACTATAAAAGAATTTGAACGTTTATTTAGATTTAGATATGCATGTAATAATGATGGCTAACGATAATTTTTGAAACGTAGCGTCTTGTTGATTTACGTAGTTAAAGTTTCTAAGAACGATGATATTGATGTGTGGCTATTATGAAATGATATTGTTATTGGTAGACATTTATTTTATACTTCCATAAATTAACGGTTGAAAATTATCAAGGTCAGTGCTTGAAAATTATTTAGATCAGTCGTTTTCGGATGTCAGTAGGCCTACATGATATCACGGCTCTATACTATGCCATATTGCATTCAGTTATTCTAAACGATTAGTAGAGCAGTTAAGCCCTCAAAATCACGTGAATTGTGCAAAATTTGACTAAAGCATGAAACTTTCACCAGTGTTAGTACATACCATCAGATTTATTTTAAGATCGAGAGGTAAGTCTGATTTGACCTCTGATGACCTCTAGAGGTCAATGTACTTTAGATATCAGAAAATCGATGTTTTTAGATATTTGCGAATGATATATGTGGTTATGTTGCACTAAACATGCATTTATACCACAGAGAAATCATTTCCAGATTCAACAGAGCGCTGACAGGTTTTTACCTTTGACCCCTGATGACCTCCAGAGGTCAATGAACTTTAAATATCAAAATATCGATGTTTTTAGACATTTGTGAATGATATATGTGGTTATGATTCACTAAACATGCATCTATACTTCAGGGAAACCATTTTCTGATTCCACAGAGCATTGACAGGTTTTAACCTTTGACATCTGATGACCTTTGGAGGTCAATGACCTCAAAATATTATATTGATCTGTGATGTCATTGGTTAATGGTAACCATTGTAAAGATGTACAAAACAAGCATATCTGTCTTACAATGAAGTTGTCTTCATATTCTAAAGAGCAGACAGGTTTCTACCTTTGGCCTCTGATGACCTTGAGAGGTCAATGACCTCAGAATATCAGAATATTGAAGTATGACATCATTGATGAAAGGTCAAACATGGTAAAGATGTACAAAACAAGCATATCTGTGTACAATGACATCGTCTTCATATTCCAAGGCACACAGACGAGTTTCTGCCTTTGACCTCTGATGATCTCGAGAGGTCAATGACCTCAAAGTATCAGAATAGTTTGGCATCATCAATGGTAAACATGATGATGTTCTAGAGAGCACTCGTAGGCCCTGTTTATTAATGAGCCATTACCGTTCACCTTTGAAAATCACACAAGGTCAAATACCTCGAATGAAATGTGAGGATGTTAATATTGATATTGCGATTATAGTTAATAGTTAATAATTGTTTATAATGTAGGGCTTACAAACCATGCATTTCTGTTACCAAAAAATCGGCTACTCATTCCGCAGAACTTTTCAGGTAATTATCTAAGTCGGGTATGTGCACAGAGCAAGGGGTGTCGATCTGTTTTCACGTGGGGGGGGGGAACTTGGAAAATATGTAAAAGCATAAGTTCATGGTGCAAAGTAATGAAGAAGAGGGGGAGGATGTGGGTGGGGGATTGGATTTTTGCAGGTTTAGACCTGAAATCAGTGATTCAGTGTAGCTCTTGTTTAATGTGTGCGTCATCACTTATACGGAAGTTGATGGGGTGTGGGCGCATCTCACCTACCCTCCTCCCAAAGACGAAGTTTTTTTTTTTTTTTTTTATGCATACGTTTTGGGGAATATTTGGAAAATTATGGATCACCAAGGTGTACCAAGTCTATATGGATGGGAACCCAGCAAGCGCAGCGTTGGCAAGGGTAGGGTATTCCACTCCCATTCGAGAGAGCTCTTGTATTTTGAGAAATGAGATTCAACGACCTGGCACACAGGCACTTTTGAAGGAATACCTCGAAATTTGTATCAAAAAGGTGTAGTAAGTCAGCCATCTATGGAGGGAGACCAATCGACAGAAGGATGGGGGTGGAGATATCCCCCTCCCACATTATGGAGCTTTTGCATTCTTTTGTTTGCAATTCAATGATCTCGTGCCACTCTTGGTTGAACTACCATTTTGAAAAAAAAAAAGTCCATACCCAAATGTGTAGCCATAATCAATGCATGGAGGAGAGGTTGATACAGCGAGAGGAGGGTACGAAAGGGGCTGTTCCCCAATCCTTCCCATGCGAGGGAGCCTTTGCAGTAAGAATAGAAATGTTCCCCAAAAAAATTTAGTATACACATTTATGATGGAATATTTGGGAAATTATCAGTAAAAGGAGTGTACCAAATCTAAGGGTAGAAACCGAGGAGGGATTGTTAATTGAAAGATACACTACCCCCTCCAACAAGAGGGATTTGCTTTAATATGTCGGAACTGAAACTAAAGATCTAGTACATACTTTGTGATGATATAGAACGAAAATGGGACAAAAGCACTGAGCGTATATGGAAGGGGACATAACGAAAGATAGTGTGGGGGAGGGGGTATGCAAAGGAGATTCTGCCTTTTAATCTGGTGCATACTATAGCTGAAATGTTCAGTGACAATTCATTTTCTGTCAAAAAAGTGAAGAAAAAAAAAATCTCCGTCTCAGGAAATACTTGGAGGCAAAGTTTTATGTCCCCACCATTCCCCCTCCCATATTTTCTCGGGAGGCGGGGCAAATGCCTCTTGCCCTCCAAAATGAACAATCGTGCATATATATAGGAAAACCTTTTCATCTTTGGAATTCAAATGAAAATATCTCTTAAAAAAAATTTTCATAGAATAAGGGAAATTATCATTCCCCAAAGTATGTTATATCTGTGGAAGGAACCAAGCAGGGGGAAGGAGTCTATCGAAAGGAGATATCCCCTCTCACAGAAGGGAGATTTTGCATTTCAGAATTAAATTTTAACAATCCGATGCACACTTAAAGTGAAAAACTTGGGCAGTTTTCTGTCTAAAAAGCAAAAAGCAAAAAACAACAACAAAAACTAACAACAACAAAACATATTCCACATCTCAGAATTTAATGGGGTGGGGGTCAACTATCCCTGCCACCACCCCACCCCTCCTCCAAACTGATGCCCCGGTATGTGCATGTGTTTTATTCCACTTGTTGAAAAGAAGAGAGAGTTTTAAGAAACAATATTGTTCAGTGGTCGCTATCCCAGTCAAGTAAATTGTTTATCAATAAGGCGATTTCCTTCACCTGTATACCTTAAGATGATGTAGGCCTGGTATTTGCCTTGCACGTTATTACATCTATTTCTTTTTTAGTATTCTCGTTTATATTTTGATGTGAAAGTTGTTTACTTTGCCACGATTTTATTTGTACATAGAAAAAATAATCCAAGACTGAAAATGAAACTGATACAATATTTGATGATTGACATGATGCACATATTGTGTATTTCTATAGCAATAAAAGTGAGCAATTCAAAAGGCGTGTACTCATTTCACATGAACATTAGCGATGATCCTCTGACCTCTGGAGGATATTGAAAGATATGCATCAAAATGTAAGAATATTGATGTCTGGTCTCATTGGTTTGTAATGGCCAGCTGCTTATGAAATAATAATTATATTTTAAAAAAATGCATTTTGTGTGTGTGTGTGTGTGTGTGTCCAAAATTGTATGCAGAGTATTCCACACACAGTTCAATTTTGACTTCCATCTAGGACAATGAGCGGTTACTTTTTTCTCAACTACACTGTAATATCAAAATCTATTGAAAAAACACGGTGGCGGCTGGGTCTAACACATTATCATTCCTTTTCGTTGGAGATCCATGCGGGATGGTCAAAACAAACATAAAAAACAGATATCTCAGACCTAATTGTTATAACAAAGCATCATATCCTCATATACCCAACCCAACCCTCTATGTCCAGACAATGTAAACCACCCCATGGACTTACTTGGAGCTTTAGAATATCCTTTGTCAACAGAGAGAGAGACATCCAAACCTTTGCAGTGCCGACTAAGATCTGCCATGGAACTGATTGGTATTGGCTCTGCATCATTGACAGCAGATCTCGTTTCCTATTCTCCTCCTTCTTCTTCTTCTTCTTCTTCTTCTTCTTCTTCTTCTTCTTCTTTATTATACTGTGTAATCTTGTAATATTCTGCCATGGAGCCTTTTCTTAATTGGTTAAATAAGGTATCCAAAGAGCTATATGAAGCAAAAAACAACAAACAAATGCAAAAACAAAAAGAGAGAGACATATGTATCTTTAATAACAGAGCTGAATATTGAGTATCTCTCTCCTGAAGTGTTTCAAAGAGATACAAGAGACAGTGGCCGAGAGTAGCCGCCACCTTTTTTGGGAGTAGGCCTACTTTGTGTTCTTGCAAATGATGCCTGACATTTTTGGTCATTTGCCCTATTTGAAGAATGCAGCAATAGAGCTACAACTTCCTGCGGAGTGGATATTGTGGGGTTCTTGATGCAGAACATCATCGCTGAATTTGCCTGTGCTGTACTTTCTTACAGGGATTGCCATTGTAGTTTTGTTTTGTTTTGTTTTGCTTTGTTTTGTTTTTCAAGTGTGGCTGTAACACTGCTTGTTTTGCATATGATGGTCATTGCAGCTAAAGAGTGCATATCTTCTCTGGATCATTCCAAACTTCATGATGTTTCACCTGGGTGAATGGATCCCAGATGATGCATGCATATTCCAGGACAGTCCTGAGCGGCATGGAGTAGCAACACACCTGAACTTTATGATACTCGTATCTTCGTCTGGAGAGAGTCTTTGGTTGAAGTATAACCTTTTTAAGCTGCTGTGGCGATTTGATTCCAGCTGAGCATCCTATTGGAACTCCAAAATATTTTGCACAATCCGCTTTCTCCATGGTTTGCCATGAATGCTTGTATATCTATTCCCTTGGTAGGTCTCGGATGGCAATAGCTAGTTGCAATACACAGGATTGCTTCATGTGGAATGCATGTTGGGCCTCACAGTATGTCGAAGTTTTCAAGATGGTCCATGATGTCGCAGCTGTGGACTGTATACTCCAGGACCATAAGTCATTCATCGCAGTCATACTGTAACAACCCACCAGCTTTACACTGGCCAATACAGGCCCACCAGCTGGAAACTATGCAAATATTGCCCATGAGCTTGACACTTAGGCAAACCAGTCCCATAATGAGTCCGACAGATGGGGGAAAAGATCTATGAGACTTACACTGAATAGATTAAACACTCTGTATATCAGTCTCGTGGGCCTTGTTTTCCTTGTCGAGATAATGGCCATATTTGCCTATATTTGCTAGTCTACATAACTTACCCAAACATAACAGTTATATTTGAGGTCACTGCCATCACTCAAGAAACTTAAGCTTTATTTCTGAAGTAATTGATCTCTCACATTTCAGAGACCTGTTACTATAAACCAATGCTCTGTGAAATATGCATACATACTTTGATCAAAACGTCAATGCGTGATTTGTGCATGATTAAGCATTTACGATTACACCAATGAAGCCAAACATCAATACAGGTAAGCCTACACATGTGACCTCAGTGACCTCTCATTGTCCTGAGAGGTCAAAGTTGGATATTAATGCACAGGCTAATGACCAATGTTCCATGGAATGACAAGATTCTTCTATTATAGCATAAATGATTGTACATCGGGTATTACAAAGTTGACCATTGACTATACATAGAATATCAATATTCTGATATTTTGAGGTCATTGACCTGTCACCTTCCTCAGAGGTCAAAGGTAGAGACACGTGAGTAATTTCTCTTGCTCTGTGGAATAGGAAAACAATCCAATTGTAATACAAATGAATATAACATCTAAATCATGTTTTCATTGCAACTGATTGACAAATTGCCCTACATCGACGTAAATAAGCACTGAATTGATCAGTGTTTTAGTAGTAGCCATGATAAAAAATCATGGGCGTACATACTCGAGCAGGATTCGAACCTACGACCTCCTGATCACCGGACAGGCGTCATCTCCACTAGACCATCGAGCTTTCGCCCGACAGCAGGTGTTGGTTCTAATCCTTATAGCAGGCAGCGGGTACTGCTTTGTTATTCAAATTCATGAAAATTCTTCCGTCGTGATGTTTTCATTGCAACTGATTGACAAATTGCCCTACATCGACATTTACGTCGATGTAGGGCAATTTGTCAATCAGTTGCAATGAAAACATCACGACGGAAGAATTTTCATGAATTTGAATAAATCATGTTTGTCATCAACCAATTGCACCAAATATCAATGTTCTGACATTTTGAGGTCATTGGCCTCATCATAGGTCATCTGAGGTCATCAGAGGTCAAAGGTAGAAATCTGACTCGAAAGGCTCAGTGGAACATTGAGGCAATTCCTCTTACAAAAATTAGTTTTTAGTACATAATTATCGTGTTTCAGTTATGAGTGACGCATTAAGATATCAATTTTCTGACATTTTGAGGTAATTGACCTCTGGAGGTCATCAGAGGTCAAAGGTAGAAACCTGCCAGGGCTCTGTGGAACATAAAGATAATTTCACTGTGACAAAAATTAAGTTTTAATACATCATTACTGTGTTTATCATTAATCAATGACGCAAAATATCAATTTTCTTAGATTTTGAGGTCATTGACCTCTAGAGGTCATCAGAGGTCAATTCAGACTTACCTCCTGATCTTAAAATTAATCTTATAGCATGTACTAACAATGGTGAAAGTTTCATGCTTTAGTCAAATTTTGCACAATTCTTCGGCTTATCTGCTCTACTAGATGCTTCAATAAGTTATTTATAGTACCGACATTTATATGTGAGATGTATTTAAATTATCTGAAGGAAAATGATCTATAATCTAGATAAAATTACATTAACTTTTAAAGCATAGCTCATGATTGGACTCTACATGCGCCTACTATGACTCAACAGGGATGTTATGCTATCCGAGGCTGCGCGCGCAAAGTCATGACCATACGACCCTCCGTTTGTATATCTACAGCCCTCTCTTTTTACCGCAGCGACCCTGTAAGTAGCAGTCGAAACAATAGGTCTACGTACCCAAAGAGGCAGACACCCTGGATTCAGGTACGTACGAGCAAAATGGATATCTCCTTCCCACTAATCCCATTATATTGACGTCCAGCTTATAATTTTTTTTTTCATGCATTATGCTGGATGAACAACGACACACACACACACACACACACACACACGCACAATACATTTAGCAGAACAGACATGTATGGGTCTAATGCCAATCGTAACAAATCAATGAATCTTTAGGTAAAATGTCAGTTAACGCTTAAGTTTATTTCGATTAACAGATTAACATTTAACTCGTTATTACGTAATTCAGCTGACTTTAATACGCTGTTTAACAAATAGAGTAAACATTAACAGATAGACGTACCATCAGAATCGGCCATAAGGAGAAACGGCTTTTAAAATGAAGCGCAAGATTATCAGATCATTGAATGAATGATGCATCACGTGATATGTGTGTTAATTGTCTATTCTTTTTAAACAGAAATTTGTATTTCACTGACACACAACGAAAAACACGTTACACAAATGAAATCATTCAAGCTTACACAAAATGTAAAAATGTACAGTTGTAAATAGATACATGCATACGCACATAAAATTTCCATCACAATGTTAATATCATCATAACTATGTTGTTACCGAACATAGCATTTAAGTCTATTCGTGAAATTCGCTTATCTTCAGATAAAGAATATTGCATGATATCTTCCAAGTTATCGATGCTGACTTTATGCAGAGAGAGTATGTATAGTAGATGTAAGATAACTGACTAATATTGCAAGTACACAGCAGAAGGAAACTCTTGAGTGACGACATTATTATTTAGTTTTGATTTACATCAATAACTGTTACAAAATAATATAATCTATGGTTTCAATATTACAGACATGGTTTGCCTCTCAATTACCTAATCGAGTCGTCTATTGATTTTGTACAAGTTGAGTTTTTTTTTTTTGTTCTTATTTTTGAGGAGTGCATTTTCACTTTACTGATCTTGTTGGTGTACAGTTCATTTAATGTATTTCTGTGTCATTTGCATTTACAAAATTGTGATAAAATGATACTAGAATGTCACTTCTTTAGCTCGAGCATTTCCTAAATTTTTAGAGTATTGGTCTGATGTAAATGGTAACTATCAAACGTATGTCATTGGTAGATTCTTCAGAGTAAACGTACTATAGAAACCCTTGTGTAAGGGTTTAAAAATGCATTCTTTTGGTAACTTTAGCATCCCTTCAGGGGCCCGAATCACGCCAAAGCACTATAATAGCAACCGCAACCGCATATTCAAATTGATAGAGACAATGACGTCATTAAGGTAAATGCCTCCCAATAAACTATGCACAAATCTTCTCTATAAATTCCTGTTGTTGACATAAAATCCTGGAGAGAGTTGTGTTTGGCACCAACAAGTAGTAATTTTAAGAGAAAATAAATAACAAGAGGCGGCAATAGCTTTACTATTTACATCTCTTAGTGTACAAATCTATATGGTAGAGTTATGAGATGATGTCTTGAATGCATCTTGGGTACAATTTATAAAGTATAAACATCCTGTACCTACTGAAAACATGATTAAACAACATTTTCACTTAACAATTTCATATCTGTTTTTGCGTCCGATTTTTTTTTGTGAAACTTATACCACGCCGATTTTGATATGTTTCTTTCTTTTTCACAGAAATAAATCAAACTATTGAATATTCTTTTAATCTAATAAAACACGCTATGAAGTGATTCAGTCAGGGGTTACGATAACTGACTTAATAATTCAATTCAATTCAATTCAATTCAATTCATTTATTTTCATACTTCTCGTATATGAGTGTCACATCAGAAATAATAATACAGGTTCTTTTACCTTGTAATCAATGTGCAAAAACGAACAATATAGATAACACATCAATTGAAAGGATAACTGGTCGAAATCGAATGGGGTTGAACAAAGAGAAGTATGACGGGATCTACATGAAAGCAAGCTTGTTTGCCAGTAAGCCCCAAGTAGTCAGTGCTTGTGAAAAAGAAACGGAGAACGGATGGAAGATAAGACCAGGCGAGTGAATGATACCAAATTAGAAAAGCGGGGTATGCCTATGTGATAAAAAAAAGAAGAAAAATGATATATATATATATATATATATATATATATATATATATTTCTTTTTCTGTTCCCTAAATACAGTAGCATCTTTTTTTTTTTGATTTTTGATTTGATTTTATTGGTTCCTGCATTATATCATTGCTCATGCAGATACATAAACATATATCATATACATTAATGGTACCATACATATAAATGGATATACATGAACACTAATAGCTGACAAAATGAGTTTTTTCATTACCTTCAGAATATACAGCAATACATTTCTTCATTGCCTGTACATAAATGTCCAACAGAACAGTGATGCAATGAATAACGCAGAAGGGCTACAGCTTAAGCATTGCTTGATTTGCATGCAGCCCTCGTACATAATACATAACATATAGGAAAATAGGGAAGGGATGACTTGCACAGAGATAGGGATAGGAGAAAGGAGAGAGGAGAGGTCTGTCTGCTTTCACTGTTACACAAAGTTAGAACACCTGGATCTCTGAAGAGCAAAGCATGGCAAAGTATTTTCTCACCGAGGTACAGGTGAACAGTTACAGGTCATGGTCGGTTACATAACATTACGCAATAAATTCAGAACAACGATAATTCCACGAGGGAATTTCATATACAATACAATTGCATTGACATTATAAGATCACTGATATCCAGAGAGCAGCATTGTCTTTACAGCTTTCTTGAAAGAATACATAGACTTTAAAGTTCGAATTTCTGAAGGAAGAGAGTTCCAAATATCAGGTCCAGTGTGTCTGATAGATTTCAGAGCCATCACTGTTTTAGGATTTTGTAGATGAAATTTATCAGATTGCCTTGTGGGATAAGAATGTATATCCTTGTTTAAATGAAATAATGAGAAAAAAGAAGATGGCAACTGACCGTTATACAAACGAAACATAAAAAGTGAATTTTGCAAAAAATTAATATCATTTACCTTTAGTGTTTTTAATTCTACGAACAAAGGATCTGAATGGTCCCGATAACCTGAATTGGTGCATATACGTATAGCTTTCTTTTGCAGAAGCAATATACTGTCAATGTGACTTTTCGCAGTTGCCCAAACAATGTTACAATATGAGATGTTCGATAATATCAAGGAATTATAAAGCATAAATAAAATATTCTTTGGGACATAATACTTATCAGCTTACAGAGTATACCAACGTTACGAGACACTTTATCTGAGATATATTGCACATGAGCATTCCATTTCAAATTTTCATTGATATATATTCCAAGGAATTTGACACTTTCTTTTTGTTCCAATAATATACCATCTTGAATTCATAGTAAGCAAACAGAGTACAGAATACATATTTAGTGTCGATTAAACAACAATGGTAACTGCTGAGAATATCTACGTGTGCAAAGCAACATGTATAAAAAAAAATGATTGTATCTTTTAGTGTAATCATTAGAGAAATGAAGGGGGAGGGGAGAAAGCAAAGGGCCGCCAGGGAGCCATGATACAAAAGGAGGTGGTAAGATATTTCTCCTTTTTTTTTTTCCTTCATTTTGTCTTTTTCTTGTTTTTTATCCAATCTAATGAAGATCTGATCCTCAAAGACCTATTACGTGGGTGCATTCAGTTTCTTTTTCAACAATGCCATCAAAACGATTGGTCTATCAGCCGCAAGTAGGCTGGGCTCTACCAATGTCGCAGTACTCGTAACGCACCGACGGGTCAGTGGTGTAACACCACGCCCAGTCACCCCCGTCAGGATTTCGGCAAAAGTTGTGGTCGCCCAGTCCCACGTTAGGGTAATCTTGTAATTGCGTGTGGTCCCACGGCGTTTGCGATGTCCACTTCTGACAAGTCCTGCCGTTTACAGTCTCGTTAACATAGCCCCGGTAGTCCACCGCCCACAGGTAGTCGGTAAAACATTCAATGCCGTCTTTATGTGACAGAGGGAATGGACATAAAATTGATACATGAGGTAACGAATTGTTAAAGCTGTAATTTTCTTTTTCTGCCATGAATCCAACAAGATCTACATTTGTATTTTTCTTTCTCATTGTCACAACCATCAGATTTTTTTTGTTTTGTTTATGGTTATATACTCTCCCCTTTTCCAAATTTCCAAATTGCTAAGGTCTTATATAATCTTTAATGTATTCAGTATCCGGTATACGACTTAAATATATTTAAGTTTATTTCTTTTGTTTGTTTATGTCATCGATCTGTAATTGTGTGAGTCATGTTACTACAAATGTATTGTAATTTTATATTTTGTGTATATACAAGGCGGCATTGGAAAGCAATTAGCGAACTGAATGTGCCTACCCTATATAAAAAAAAAAGAAAACATGAATAAATGATAAATGAAATGAGTAAAATGAATAAATAGAGTAAATGATAAATAGGAATATAGATTCGATAACTAAAAGATGGATACAAATAATGCCCTGACTTGATCGAATTTGTAAGTTCGAAAAATACAATGAATGAATAACAGTATCCAAGGTCTTTGTGGCGTGACAAGAAATCTGTCAGTCTAATGTAGGTTTACTAATGGCATTATGACGGTATCAAATGAAATACTAAATACTTATTTGCACTCTCTAAATTGTTTTAAAATCCAAAAACAGCAAGTAGAGAAAGGAAACGGAAAAAGAACACTTTTAGAGTACAAGAATATTACTCAAATTATTCTAAACCTTTCCATAGAAAAGTAAAGAAAGTGTAAAGAGAAAATCAACAAGGAAAAGAAGAGACGAAGGAGAAGTGAGCAAGAACAACAACTTATCTACGCGTTTTTTCATAAACAATAAAGATATGGTAAGTTTCAAGTGTTGTATTCGTGTAGTAATATTGTTCGTTATTACCATGCCTGATGACCTGCATGTAGATGTTCATTAACATTTCTTTTTTAGATATAAGATTGACAATAAAAAATATTGTCAATTCGAAATGATCAAGTTCGAATAACATAACGAAAAATAATTATTCCGTGACAAACTTCCCATGAGGAAATTCCCCATCATCAGTTAGAATGGAGACCATCTTCGACAGTAATGCAACTGGTTATCAATGGTGTAGCAATAACAAAAATTACTATCATTATTATTATTATTATTATTATCATTATCATCATCATCATTATTATTATCATTATTATCATCATAATCATTATTGTTTTTGTTATTATTATCATTGTTACTACCACTACCATTATTATTGTTATTGTTTTTATCATTATTATTATTGTTATTATTATTATTATGATTATTACTATCATTACAATTACTATTACCATGGCGTTTTATTTGCTGTAATCATTATAGAAGTGAAAGGAAGAAAAAACACAGGCCGGGAACGCTATGATACGGAAAACAGCATCAGTAATAACTTTTTTCCGTTTTCTGTTTCTTCTTCGACATCCCATCATCTTTTTCTTCTTCCAATACATTTTCCTTATCTGATAGTCTAGTGAGGATCTGTACTTGAAGGACTTAATATCAAGTGAACGCTTTCACTAAAGACATTTTCTTTCATTAACACCCTCAACACGTACGGTTTATTAAGCCGCAAGTAGGCTGGGCGCTGCCAATTTCGCAGTACTCGTAATTCACCAATGGGTCAGTGGTGTAACACCACGCCCAATTACCCCCGTCAGGATTTCGGCAAAAGTTGTGGTCGCCCAGTCCCTTGGTAGGGTGTTCTTGTAATTGCTGGTGATTGTGCGGCGTTTGCGATGTCCATTTCTGACAAGTCGTGCCGTTTCTAGTCTTGTTTACAGTACCCCTGTAGTCCACCGCCCTCAGAAAGTCGGTGAAACATTCAACGTCATCTTTATGTGAGAGTGAGTGTGAATGATAAAGATGCATGAATTAACAAGCAGGCACCAATAAAGCGACTAAAACATGATAAAGGCAAATTAGAATGCATAACCAATACATGGGTACAAAAACTACGCACTGAATTGGTCGAAATCGTAAATTTGGTAAATGTAATGAACTCCCAAAACAGTGCCCGATATCATCTCTGCTTGAAAGAAAACTACTGTGTTATTAATGATTTCTAATGACATAAAGTATAATACTTACTTCTTATTTGTACTCAGCAAAATATTTAACTGCACTAATTGTTGTTCAATAAACAAGAAAGATATGAAATAGCACGTTTTATCATTAGTAATTCTTCTTGTCCGTGAAGGGGGATGGCTAGTAACTGATAAGAAGTGAGAACCAGTGGGAATGCTGGGGATCATTGTTCCAATCCTTGTGGGATTCATTTAAGAATACATTATACATGTATATGTATTGTTGTGTGAAAATTATTTGCTTCGGAATGCTCTCATAATCAGGTAATGTGCAATTTAATGTTTCCAGGTTTAAATAGCATCATGCCTGTACAGTGATCGGGAAACATTCACCTGACACTACTTAAATATGAGACCATTCTGAAGCAAATAATTTTCACACAACAATAGACATAATTATAATGTACTCTTAAAAGGATTGGAACAATCATCCCCAGCATTCCCACTGATTCCCAATGATCAGTTACTAGCCATCCCCTTTAAAGCCACAGATGGGTATTAAAGATAATAAAAAGTTTTGGTACCTCAAAAATTTCCTTGTCTTAGTTTGTGTTTCAGGTTAAAGTACCTTTCATATAACTAACACTGTGAGACTTACTCGCCCCAAAGTGCTCTCATGTCTTAAGCCCCAGTCACATAATACTCTGCGTCCGGCGTTACGTCCAAAAAGGTCATTTTTTCTGCGGACTCCCGCGGATCCTTTGCCGTCACCAGAAAATTTGTATAAAACATACGGGGGGAAAATGCGGGCGATACGAACAGATACGACCAGATGCGAATACTTGCGTCCACTTGCGGATATTCTTACGGATTGGCACATAATAGTTTTGAACACTTGCGGAGAGTTGCGGAAATTTTCGGATAGTTACGGATAGTTACAGATTGTTATATTGTGGACAATATGGTTTTCTCTGACGATCCCTGCTAAGTCAGTGTATTATGACAGCAAGGCTATCACATACTGGACTGTCTTGCATTGTACACTGGGGGAAACTGAAATTGAATGGCGTATAATACAAGTTGTGAAAAAATCGTAATCCTATAATTTGCTTTACAGTAATAAAAGGTATATGAAATTTTGTAATTTTATTTGTGCAACTCAAATAATATATGACTAGGCGTCATAAATGTAAAGAATACATAACATAATTATACCACAAATAAAATACAATATAGATCGCTAAGTTAAACATTAGAGAAGCAGTCATAGAATAGACAAACTGTGGTTACGCTGTCATTGTGCAGCGATATTCATGACTTTTATACTGGGTTATGTTAAGGAGAGTTTTATAATAAATCAGTGCTTATCAAATTTCAAGAAAAAAAGACATAGGGACTTTCAAACACCCCTCCGACATACAAGTACAATATATATATATATATATATATATATATATATATATATATATATATATATATATATACATATATATATATATATATATATATGAAGAGTTTGTTTGCAAAAAACAATAAGTCCATTTTTGACGATTTTGAAGTACGGTCTCTGTCATAAAGTACAAAATAATACCTTTTAAATGATATATTGGTCACCACATATAAAGGTATATTTTTGAAGTTATTATCAAAAGAAGCAAAAATGTTATTATTATTCTCTTTACTTTTCTTGACCTTTAATCGCAAATTTGACAAATATGGACTTATCGGTTTTTGCAAACAAACTCTTCATATATACATTCATATGTGTGTGTGTGTGTGTGTGGAGCATAAAGTGGGTAAGACTGCAGAGAAATATAGGTTTTCCCGGCCAATTTCGCACTTTTGTCAGTCCATTTGATAAAAGGTTCATTCAATTTATCGAAAATCCTCGTCACTGCACATTCTGTCATTGCAAGTTGGTCGTTCAATTTAGCATTTCGATCAATGAAATTTGAACATGTGCCTTTCGAATTCGTAAAACGGGCATTCAAAATTGGTATTTCAGTCATTCAATTTCGCGTATGGACAGTCAAATTCCAAACATGTTCATACATATTAACGTCATGTTATTTCTTTTTTGGAAAGGTAATAGCATTTAAACGCGTATTTCTATGTGACTTTTTTGTTTCATCCACGCACTCTTAAGCAGTAAAAGTATCATACTTTTGACCCTATATAACTCGAGTTTGTTGTTCTGTAACGCCCCCTTTCTTTCATACATTTCATTTTAGGCCTACATGTACCAATACTACAGATTAACTTCATCTTCTTACAGTCATGACAAGACAAGCACAAAGAATTATAGGAACATTTGATGATCATAACCTTGACTTCCTAGAACTGGCAGACACACTCGGAATAAAGCGCTCAACGGCCAGATAAGTAACGTTGTGGCCACATGATGCAAACTAAAAGACTCACTAAACACATTGAAGAAAAAAAAAACTGTTGCCAAAATCTCTAAAATGAGTACGAAAATATGAAATGTAATGACGCTTTCAAAACAATAACTTTGTTGAAAAAAAAAACTGAAGAAAGAACCAAAGCATAAACATGCGTGTTAAATTGACTGCAAAAGATGTTAAATTGGATGCCCAAAAATGAATTTGAATGAACGAGTGCAGCATGTCCGTGATCACGTGACTATATCATTCTAAATTGAATGAAAGAATAACGAAATGGTGCTTGTTTTACGAATTTCAATTGAAAAAGTGTTAATCAGAATGAGGAGAAAGGTAATTTAAATGCTCCAAAATGAATTTGAATGAAGAGATCATAAAATTGAACTACCGATCATGTCATCTACGCTAAATTTTGCTAAAGTGAATGCAGCAATTAGGAATTGGACTGACAAAAGTGCGAAATTGGCCGGGAAAACCTATATTAGATTCGTTCTCATTTTATAATATAGTTATCGTTGTCCCACACCTTCCCCGGCCAGAAAAGTGAATAAAATGCTGTCACCCCATCCCCTACCCAAAATATTGCCTTTTTCGAAAAAAATACATATTCAAAGAGTGCAACAAAAAAAGTTCAGCACAAGGGACAACCGATGTCATGAGTAGGCCTATGGGTGCCACCTGAAATGATCATTTCATAATTTGACCATGCGGTTCTGCCTCTCCACCGCTCCGACTGTGTTGTAGCATTCCTTCAGGTAAATGCGCTGCAGCTTGGCAACATGAGTTGTGTGGCTTCCCACGAGTCTCTGTGTTCCCATGCGAGTGGAAAACGTAAAACGTAGAAGGACGTAATCGTCCGCAGCATCCGTAACTGTCCGCAAATATCCGTAAGCCGTCGAAAGTGTTGTGATACGTTAACTTGCGGTTATTTTCGGATACTTACGGTCATAGGCGTACCCAGGATTTTTTAAAGGGGGGTGTTCAGTGGCGTACCGTGGGTCAAGACATGGGGGGGGGCGCACCTCATGCCGTGGAAGCAACATCAGAATTGCATAACTGTAAATGCGAGCGAGCGGAGCGAGCGAGCTTGAAAATTTTGACATTTTACAGTCCCCAAACTGCCGTTTGTAGCTATATATAATAATATATGTATATATATATATATATATATATATATGTATTTGCTTTGGAAATTAAGGGGGTTGCACCGGGTGCAACTGCTGGCAGTTGCTGGCAGTAACATCAGGAGAATGACATAACGATTAAATGCGAGCGAGCGAAGCGAGCGAGCTTGAAAATTTTGACATTTTAAGTCCCCAAACTGCCGTTGGCAGCTATATTTTTTCGCTTTAGAAATTAAGGGGAGGGGGTGCAACGGGCGCAACTGCTGGCAATTACTGGCAGTAACATCAGGAGAATTGCATAACGATTAAATGCGAGCGAGCGAAGCGAGCGAGCTTGAAAATTTTTACATTTTACAGTCCCCAAACTGCCGTTTGTAGCTATATTTTTTCGCTTCGGGGGAGGGGGAGGGGAGTGCAACGGGCGCAACTGCTGGCAATTACTGACAACAACATCAGGAGAATTGCGTAACGATAAAATGCGAGCGAGCGAGCTTGAAAATTTTGACATTTTACAGTCCCAAAACTGCCGTTTGTAGCTATATTTTTCGCTTTGGGGGAGGGGGAGGGGAGTGCAACGGGCGCAACTGCTGGCAATTACTGACAACAACATCAGGAGAATTGCGTAACGATAAAATGCGAGCGAGCGAGCTTGAAAATTTTGACATTTTACAGTCCCAAAACTGCCGTTTGTAGCTATATTTTTCGCTTTAGAAATTAAGGGGAGGGGGCGCACCGGGCGCAACTGCTGGCAATTACTGACAGCAACATCAGGAGAATTGCATAACGATTAAATGCGAGCGAGCGAAGCGAGCGAGCTTGAAAATTTTGACATTTTACAGTCCCCAAACTGCCGTTTGTAGCTATATTTTTTCGCTTTGGAAATTCGGGGGGGGGGGGGGCGGGGGCGCACCGGGCGCAACTGCTGGCAATTACTGGCAGTAACATCATGAGAATGGCATAACGGTTAAAATGCGAGCGAGCGAAGCGAGCGAGCTTGAAAATTTTGACATTTTACCGTCCAAAAACTGTCGTTTGTAGCTACATGTATATTTTTTTCGCATTGGAGGGAGGGGACGCCCGGTGCGCCCCCTGGATCCGCCACTGGTAGTCAAGGGTGTCGGTTTATGTTCATGATTGGGGGAGGTATGACCAGCGAGGGGGCGTCGAAGTGACCAAGCGGGAGAAGGGTGTCCAAAATCTGCACTTTATATAGAGCATCCCCTAATTTGTTTGTGTTTGTGAGTGTGTGTGTTTCATATAGATGGAAAAGTTAGGAAATAGCCAAGGCCAAGTCTTATTATTGGCAATGCAAGGCATTTTAATATAGACTAGTATGTAAAGCAACACTGCAAAATCAATGATCAAGCTTTGATAGCAAATGACTGTGTACAACCTATCAAACATTGCGCAACATTGCAGCGACTCTTTTTGCCATTCCGATATTCTGAGTACACTGCGCACATCCTGCTTGTATTCAAAATGCCAACCAGGAATCACGCTGAATCACAATCTTTTGTCGTTTCCGGGCTTTTTGAACAATGTTATACCTCTTTAATTATGTGGTTAAAAGAAATCTTAGAAAAATATCTTCTTTTTTCTTGATCATCCTTTCATATCGATTTCAAAAGCAGTTTAATAACCCTCAACGGCGAAGCCAAGATTTCATCTTGGGGGGGGGGCGGTTAGTCTGCGAGGGAGCGAAGCGACCGAGCCCGAGCGAGCGGAGCGAGCGAGGGGGGGGGGGGGGAGGGTGTGGGAGGGGGGTCCCCCCTCCCAGGGTAAGAACTTTTTTGCATTTTGATGTTGTAAATGGTGCAATTTCATGCATGTTTTTGTGCGTTTTATCAACGTGAAACAGTCCCACTCTTTTCAGGTAGCAGTACGTGTATATTTTAATGTAGATTATATGAACAATTTGCCTATAAAATGGTATAGTTTAAATACACTTCTTGTATTAATTCTTTTCACTGAATATCATGAACGCGACTGAACCCGAGCGAGCGGAGTGAGCGAGGGGGAGGGGAGGGTGTGGGAGGGGGGTATCCCCCTCCCACGGTGAGAACTTTTTGCATTTTCATGTTGCAAATGGTGCAATTTGATGCATGTTTTTGCGTGTTTTAACGAGTTGAAACAGTCCCACTTGTTTAAGCTTGCAGTATATTTTGATGTAGATTATTATTGAACAAAACAATTTGGTATAATTTAAAGACACTTCTTGTATTAATTCTTTTCACTAAATATCATGAACGAGACTGAACCCGAGCGAGCGGAGCGAGCGAGGGGGGAGGGGAGGGTATGGGAGGGGGGTGTCCCCCCTCCCACGGTAAGAACTTTTTGTATTTTATGTTGTAAATGGTGCAATTTGATGCATGTTTTTGTGCGTTTTATCGACGTGAAACAGTTGCACTTGTTTAAGGTAGCAGTATATTTTGATGTAGATTATTATTGAACAATTTGTCTATAAAATGGTATCATTTAAATAATCTTCTTGTATTAATTCTTACACTGAATATCATGAACGCTGTCTGTTCGTTCAGCAATCAAACAGAAAAAGCGTGCACACGAGGGTGTAGATAGGGGCATATCCCTTCCCACACGAAAGTGATTTTCGCGTTTTCAGACCTGAAATTCAGCGATCTGGTGCAAATTTTTGGTGCAATACTTTTTCATCGAAGTGTTAAAATCACGGAATTTAGCTCTTATTCCGAATGTGCATCATCTGTGTATGTACAAAGTCTAGTGAGATAGAGCTTTGGGGAAGGGGGATTCCCCCTCCCGCTCGCGAAGCTTTTGCGTTTTTAGAATAATAAAGCGATCTGGGGCACACTTTTTGTGGAAAATTCGGAATTTGTCATTCCCAAAAATGTACCAAGTCTATAGTGGGTAACAAGCAATGAATGGGTGGCAAGATACCTCTCCCATATTCAAGGGAGCCTTTTTTTTTTCAGTTTTAAGCTTTTAGAACTGAAATTCAACAATCTGGCACACACTTTTGTTGGAATATCTGGAAATTTGTCAATCCGTGAGAAGAGAAGTGTCTGTGGAAGGAGATTCTGTATAATTTTCTGATTGCAGTTTAACGTTTTGGTGCGCACATTTTGTGTCATATTTGGAAAACTGTTTATGTTCAAAGTGTAGCCACAGTCTACTTCTATGCATGGCGGGGGGGGGGGGGGGAGGGGCGGGCGAGCAGGGAGAAGGCGAGGGCGAGTGTTATCTCCATCTTTCCCTTACTATGGAGCTTTTGCCTTTTTAAGGTTGAAATGGAGATATCTCGTATACGCATATTTGTTGGAATATTTGGGAAATCACCAAAAAAGAAAAAAAAAACTGATTGGGTGGGGGGGGGAGACTGAGGGAGGAAAGGGTATTAAAAGGTGAAATTCCCCTTGTACATGAGGGAACTTTGAGTTTTCGGAATATAAGTGATAAGATTAGTCTTGTGCACTCAGAATTATTCATTTTTTTTTTAAATCTAAAAAGTGTACAAAGCTAGGGAAAGAGGCACAGAGGGGGAGGGTTACCCCCTCCCAAGCACGAGAGATTTTGCATATTTTGAATTGAAATTCAATGATCTGGTGCACACTTTGAGTGAAAGTTTCAAAAAGCAAATATGATCTTATTTGATGAAAGGTTGCAAAGGAGACCCGCTTCATGTGCATGCATACAGTATACACGCATTTTTTTTCCGCCTCCCAAATCCCCGGTCCAAATCTTAGGGTGGGCGACCGCCCCCATCGCCCCCCCCCCCCCCCCCCCGGCTACGCCAGTGCTAACCCTTGAAGTACCACTTTCGTAGGTTTTTTTCTTTTTTTTTTTTTTCTTTTTTTTTTCTTAATCAGCGGATGGGGGGGGGGGGGGGCA